>NC_069362.1:34566250-34870000 GCF_021730395.1 Mercenaria mercenaria
ACCTTGGTTATACAGAACATGTTCAGATGTCTCTTACTATCTGCTTAGTCAATCTGAGTCATTGTTTTCTTAAATAATTCATTCATTGACAATGAAATTCATGAACTTATACATATCATTTCGGTAGAGATCAAACATAGGAAGAAAGACTGTTTACCTGCAGCATCACTAGAATTGACCTATGGGAGAAAACACTTGATGGATATTCTCAAAATCAGATCCTGTGTGTCTATCTCACCATTCTCTCATTGGTCTATGAGCCGCACATTGCCAAGATTAGTTTGGTACAAACTTAAGATTTGTACACTTAGTGCAAAAAATAACTTCATTATTATCTGTAGTTTATTGTGTGTTAAAATTAACAGCCCATAAAACCAACCTGCAGTTAAATATTGCTCAAACTTCCATCCCCAACAACACATTTCATCATCACGTTTTGTCCTCGATGCATTCTGTTGCTTTTTCTGCTCTGTTTCAAACTCACACAGGTAATATGTTCCATTATAAAGAGTTACAGCTACAAGCCAGCCTTCTCTATTCTCATATGGTGTACACAAGAACTTTGTATACAACCCTCGCCAGCAAACAAAGTCTGTGTTCAGCTGCCTGAAATACAACACAAAAGACTAACAAGGGTGCCAGAATGTCGCAATACATGCCCGTCACAGCAAATTTCTTTACACTAGCACCTGTATTTGAAAATGGAATTTTAATTTTGTGGTAGTAATTATTGTAATTCTTTTGTTTTTCTAAATCCACATTAAAACTCCTTACCAGGTAGAGATGGCTTAAAATACACCTAAAATTTGAAAGTAGCATCTATGTTGTACCACTGAAAAGTGGTCTTGGTTTTTCCCTACGGTCAATTATAAAAAAGTTACAATATAAGTTATTTACAGTAACAACTAAGGGAAGATAAAAAAAAAAAAAAAAAAAAAAAAAAAAAATCCCCCCAAAAAAATTGTAAGTCCACACAAAAATCCTTACCAAGTAGAGATAGGTCAAAATACACCTCAGAATTGGATGTAACATGCATGTTGCACTACAGAAAAGTGGTCTCGATTTTTCCCTACGACTAGTAATGAAAAAGTTACAATACAAGCTATTTAGAGTAACAACGAAGGGAAGTAATTCTAAAGAAGGGACCTGTGCATGACACTTCGTCTCATGATGGTGTACAATTGTGCCAAGTTACATCAAAATCCCTCCATGCATGAAGAAGAAATGCTTCGGACAAAGTCATTCTTGTATCTGACCATTGGCCTCTAAGTGTGACCTTGACCTTAGACCTAGGGACCTGGTTCTTGTGCAAGACACTCCATCTCATGGTGGTGAACATTTGTGCCAAGTTGCATCAAAATCCCTCCATGCATGAAGAAGAAAAAACGCTACGGACAAAGTTTTCATTCTTGTATCCTTTGACCTCTAAGTGTGACCTTGACCTTAGACCTAGGGACCTGGTTCTTGCGCATGACACTCCGTCTCATGATGGTGAACAATTATGCCAAGATAAATCAAAACACCTCCATGCATGAAGAAGATTATGCTCCAGACAAAGTCATTCTTGAATTTGACCTTTAACATCTAAGTGTGACCTTGACCTTAGACCTAGGGACCTGGTTCTTGCGCAAGACACTCTGTCTCATGATGGTGAACAACTGTGCCAAGTTTCAGACAAAGTCATTCTTGAATTTGACCTTTAATATCTAAGTGTGACCTTGACCTTAGACCTAGGGACCTGGTTCTTGCGCAAGACACTCCGTCTCATGATGGTGAACAAATGTGCCAAGTTTCATCAAAATCCCTCCATGCATGAAGAAGATATGCTCCGGACAAAGTCATTCTTGAATTTGACCTTTGGCCTCAAAGTGTGACCTTGACCTTAGACCTAGGGACCTGGCTCTTGCGCAAAACACTCCATCTCATGATGGTGAACAACTGTGCCGAGTTTCATCAAAATCCCTCCATGCATGAAGAAGATATGCTCCGGACAAAGTCTGTGGATGCCGCCCACCTGCACACCCGCCAGGGGCGTTCCCATAATACGTCTTGTTTTTCAAACGTGCGTATAAAATTTTTAAGCAATATTTTGAACTACATCTACAAGACAGCAATATCAAAGCTGTATGTATAACTCAAGATTCTGTCCTTCAAGTGACACGAAAGCTGTCAATTGTCAGCAATATCAGTATTAAGGTCACATTATATAATAGTACATTTTTGTATGAGATATTTAAGGCAACTTGAGACTGATGATCACTGGGAAAGTTTGCTAACAGCTTACTCGGACTGATTGGTTCTATGGTTTGTAGCATTCATGACATTGCTAAGCCGAAATAACAAGCTGATTTCAACAGCTTGATAAGATACAAACAGATCACTGTCCTTGGAAGGACGGCAAGTATAAATCATTGAATAATGCAAAATGAGTTAGGAGAGAACCTGTCAAGATAATCATTTCATGTATAAATGGGCCATGATGATCATAGAATGCTCAACTTCCCAGCTGAAACAGGTAATAAATTGGAAGGGAGCTATCCAAGCAACACTTCTGCCTAAATGCTTTGAAGGCATGAAGGGGGCAATTGGCCGGATATGCCTCCGTGGTCCACTCGAATGTAGTCCATATCAATATATAGTGCAATTTTCCCGCGTAGTAAAGGCCCTTTTCATGCCAGATATAAGCTTTATTGATGCTTGATTGTAAAAAGGAATGTCCGCAGATGATTTTAAGCTACGTTATATGCTTCAAAAGTTGATTTGAAGCTGCCTTGTAAAATGAAAGTGAAAGTAGGTATTTCCTGATGTCTACCTACGCAATATTAGCGTTTCCATCACGTGTCTCAGTCACGTGACCATGGTTTCACTGCATTATGGTCGACCCCATATTTTTTGGGTATATTTTGATTGCCTAAAGACAGACCTTCAAGACAAGGGTAGTCTCACAGGAAGTGAAATGCTAGAAGTCTTGATAAAAATATGTTATAAGTTGTTAATCTTATATAGAAAATAGTAGCGGATGCATTTAATACCTTCATACCTAAAATGAGAAATTCGCACTTCGTGAAAATTGCTTGAACCGATGTAAAACTGGTACTTTCTGGTCAGAATTGAGCAATAAGCACCATTTTAAGACAAACATGGCGTATCATTTGCATATTTTGGGCAAATTTGAGATTTTTTCGGAAAGTAGGCAAAATTCTGTTTTTAAGGTGATTCCCCACATCTCTGTTTTGCATCAGCGACACCATTTTTTTTTTTTGTACTTCTAGCTGTTTCTTGTAAACTAATTATAGAAATAAGAAAAGTAAGGCCGTATGATACTATATTTAATGAAAAATTGGCATTATCTATGCCCCTGACACGTTTTTTGCAGGTGTGGACTGTCTGTCTGAATGTGGCATAATTCCGACAGTAGCCATTCTTTCAAACTGAAAGTTGGCAAAATTGTTGACAATTGACTTACGTACAGTAATTGACTGCAACAGAACGATTTTGAAAACTTTGGTATTTCTTAAAAACTGCCATGTAGATTTTACAAAGAGCCATATCCTGTAGAGCAGACTAGCCCTCTAACCTTGTAGTCATGTTTTTCAAACACTTCTGAGAAATTATTTCTTACCTGGATTAGGCGATGTTTTTTAAATATTTTTATATTTTTTTTAGGTCTGGTAGCTTGCTTTTTTGTTGACAAACTGAAAACAATTGAGCATTCGTAGTAGATGGTCATAGAAAAAAACAGTTTTTTTTTGTATTCATATGGGTTTATGGGAGTTTGAAATTTCTTCATTTTTTGGTGTGGCGTTTCTTTGTTAAATCAAATTAAAATTATCAATCTTGGTAAGGGGTCACCCAAGAAACATTTGTGTAAACTTATTTTGAAATTGGACAAGGAATTTTTGAGAAAAATAGTAGAAAATGTATCCATGCCCTCTTGCACCCATGCCAAACAGGATTTATTTGAACATTTGGCAGAGGGACTCACATCTGCAAGAAAGCATAGTCTTGGCAAGATCAAAAGGATAATAAGAAATTACCAAAACAACACATTCATACTAGTTTCCACTGTTATGTTTTCATCAGAAATATCATCGTACAATTACAAACGATGTCATCTGTTTAGACGTCAACATCAATTTGACAAAAGACTCAAATAATGAGTATATATATTGTACATATAGGTAGGGATCATAACAGTATGGTGGGTATCTATTGCAAAGATACTCACAACCCAGAGCTCTAGATAACTTTTGAACCTAAATGGTACAGTACTCATTTATTTTTGCTGGAAAGTGTATTTTACTCATTGATAATGTTGTTTATTTGCAGTGTCATGTGACTTTCTCATTGTCATGTGTATCTCGTGAATGCAGCGGTTAAAATGAACAAAAGGGAAGGTAACCGCTGTGAGGAGCTTAAGAAAAGGGCACCTAGAAGCAAAATTAAAGGGAGGTAATAAAATGGCAATAAACTATCAAAATAATGGAAATTAAATATTATATAACACACTTTAAAATATCACAAAGATGCTAATATTCCACCTAGCAATCCTCTAAAATAAAGTCTGTGAGAGAAAATGCCATGGTCCCCACTGGGGCTCGAAACCCGGACCTCGTGATCCGTATGCTGACACTTGAGCCACGTCGCTGAAGGGTTAACTCAACAGCATGGCTGTTGAAAGTGGCCTATAAACCTACTTTCACTACACCTGTATAACATAATATCTGCTATAACACCCTAAAACACTGAAGAAAAGAATTTTATTATGTAAACTTTGCGATGCATATGAAAGTGATGCCAGATGGTTTTGTGTCAAGGCCTGCTTTACCTCGATATTCAAAAGAGCCTTTTGTTCTTTCAAAAGTACAGTTGGTTGGTCAGTTCCGGATCATAGGGGTTCCGGATCACAGCACTGTTTACACTTACACGACGAAGATAAACATTTAGTTCTTAGCATGAAATTTTGTTCCAATAAGAGAAATAACATATCAAAATATAAGTATTACAGATCGCTGGAATGTGAAAAAGAAATCATATTTTTTTCAATCCACGTGATCCGGAACTCACGCAACAGGGACGCAACACGATCGAGAAACCATTTTTAAACAAGAAAATATTTTTATCTTTCAAGTCTGTCAAAATGTAATGATTGGATTGGCTGATAGAAAACAATAATCATTTCACAGGTGTCACAGTGCATTTATAAGTTTTACTCCAAAATGATCAAAGACTGACCAAAATGATCCGAAACTGACCGGGGTGGTGACATCACTGTTGCTGCTGCAGAATAATTATTTACTTTGAATTTTCAAACCAAATGTGGTAATTTAAAAAGCAAAAGGATTTTCCTTTCTCCCTGTGCAAAAATTTGTTTTAAAAGATATATTTTCGAAGTTCTATAACAAATATAGCCCTTAGTGATCCGGAACTGACCAATCGACTGTAATAAAATTCTTGTAAAAGTTACCGCTTTGTTTCCTCATTTTCTCCTTTGATTGCAAACTTTTCCATATTCTCTGAAATCCAACTTAAAATGTACATGTAATTAATAGATTCTTTTACAGTTTCATCTTTCCTGATCATTGTACTATAACCTTCACATAAATTAAAATGTACCCTGTTTAAATCTGAAGGTTTCACATAGTATTTCAGCTGCTTTCTTGAGTGTTCAAATTTTCTGTTGATGTCAAGTGAAAATGAACCTATTTCAACAGGCTGCCTGAAAAATGGAAAGTTTTTGTCAAAATATCTATGATTTCTTGTGTCAAAGGACGTATCTCTAGTTCCGATGTAATCTTCTTTCGCTCTTTTGTGTTTAAATGAACTGTCATTGTTTTCTATGCGTCGTTTCGAACACATTTTGCAGAAAGAAATCTGCGAGTTTTCCACAAAATTGTTTACAATTTGTGTGCTTCATGAAAATGTATTGTACGTGATAATCACAAAAAATAATGCGCAGGCTAATGCCCGTTCTGCGGTATCAGTTTTTGCCTAACACAGTTTCCGTTTCGAAGTCTATCTGCCTTCCGTTATTGTCTAGCTCTCTACTGGGACGTAGACATTTTCGTGCGCGTTAAGCCACACAAATTGTTAGTAGAAAATAAAAGAAAATACGAAAGGAAAATTTGTTATTGATTAAAAGGATAAAAACAGGAATGCTTGAGGCCTGACTCCTAACTCAAGTTGGATTTGTTTTAGCTGTGGTGTTCCAAACTTCCTCCACGTTGTCCAACACGCTATCCTCTGATTCTATGAACACGTCCATAGCCACAGAAAAACACTTACAGCATCCTCTCCGACGTATCAAGCACACCAGAAAGCAGCAATGCATCGTCCAGTTTCAGCTCTGCAAACCACTCCATCAATCGCAGACCAACACCACCCAACAAACCTTGAGCCTCTAGTTTGCGGGTACTCGTAATAAACTTCCAAAGTCTGAGGGTGAAACGTACATCCTACTGGCCCCTCCTAGAGAACTGGACCTAGACATCATTATTGGTAGTGAAACCTGGCTGTACCCAGCGGTACATGATCAAGAAACCCTCCCTGCGAGTCATCACTTCATAGCCAGACAGGACAGAACCCTAGACCGACATGATGGGGTTGTCATCGCCGCCAAGGACTCTATCATCGGCACATCCCTGAAGCTTGACACACACGCAGAGATCACGACCGCCTCCCTTGTAACCAGTGGCAGAGCACCACTTATCATAGCCTCCATAATACCGCCCACCAAGCAGTGACCTAGCCTACATGGAGAAATTTGCAGACAGGTACGCCACCTCCATCTCGCCTACCCCACTTCGACCATCTGGTTGGCAGACGACATTAACCACAGAAATTATTTAAGGTCGATTGTGAAGGAAGTTTTACAACTTATATGAATCACTCTCGACACCTCATTCCTGATGGAATCCATCACCACGAGGGTATGAAAGAAGAGGTCAGTTTCCCTTTTAATGCTGAGCGCCAAGCAAGGGAGGTACTGGTACCATTTTTTACGTCTTTGGTATGACGCGGCCGGGGATCGAACCCACGACCTCCCGCACTCGAAGCGGACGCTCTACCACTAGGCTATCGAGGCGGTTGTTGACTGGGGCTCGTATACCATCGCTGGAAACAACAACCCCAAACAGCTTAATCAGCTCTTCCTGGACACAGTCATTGACACAAGTTCTGAACAGGTAGTCAACTTCCCCACCAGGGGGAAACAACATCTTGGACCTATTTATCACCAACCGTCCATTACTAGTTAGCCGTTGCGAACCGCTGCCAGGCGTCAGCGACCACGATGTAGTTTTCACCCATGCACAGACTTCAGCAGATCGTTACAAACAACCCCAAGAAAGATATTCCTCTGGAAAAATGCTGAAACGACCAACATACAGGCAGCTGTCAGAGAATTTAGCCTTGATTTCACCACAAGATATAACCCACATACAGACATCAACACCCTGTGGACAACTTTCAGGAACTTTGTAGACCACACCATCACAGCCCACGTTCCTTCCAAAATGACCACCTCTTGCTACAAACAACCCTAGATATCCCGGAAAGCCAAACACCTCTCCAGAAGAAAGAAGAGAGCATTCCGACGGGCAAAAGCTACAGGCAATGAAGCCGACCACATCCGCTAAATAAGCAGATCACCAAGGACACCCGCTACGAATGCAGATAGGCATACACTAGATACATCTGGGACATGGTTAGAACAGACCGCAATCCAAAGAAACTGTATACCCTAGTCAGGAGAAGAGGTGCTACAAAAGTGGCATATCACCCCTGAAAGCTAACGGTTTCACCCACAGCGAGCCAACCACCAAAGCTACCATTCTGAACCAGCAATTCAGTGGAGTGTTTACTAGGGAAGACACCTCCCACATTCCATCACTCGGAAATAGTCCTCATCCCGACATGCACAGTTTCAGCATCGGCGTCAAGAGTGTGCGGAAACTACTTGTTGACCTAGACCCACACAAGGCGACCGGTCCCGACAGCATCCCGACAAGGTTCCTGAAAGACTACGCAGAAGAGCTGGCACCATCATTAGCACTTATTTTCTCTGCATCTGTCGACCAAGGCCAAGTACCGACAGACTGCAGGCACGCGAATGTCACACCTTCAAAAAGGGAGACCACAGTGACCCTGCCAACTATCGGCCGATATCGCTTACCTCAGTATGAAATAAGATTATCGAGCACATCCTTCACAGCCAAATTATGGCCCACCTCGATAAACACAAGATACTGTCAGACCAACAGCACGGCTTCAGAAACAGGAGGTCTACTGAGAGCCAGTTTATCCTCGCGATATATAACCTAGCCACAGGCTTCGAGGAGATGGAACAAATCGACGCAGTCTTGTTCGATTTTAGCATGGCATTCGATAAGGTTCCCAATGAGCGAGTTGCCAGCGAGCTAGAGTACTGCGGCATCAGGGGTAACCTTCTGCAGTGGATACGCAGTTTCCTTGCAAACCGTACACAGCAAGTCTTAGTAGAGGGAAGATAATATGATACAGCCTCAGTCACTTCAGACGTGCCCGAAGGATCGGTCATCGGACCCCTACTCTTCCAGCTCTACATTAACGACCTCCCACTGCAAGCCAAGTCCACAACGCGCCTTTTTTGCTGATGACAGCCTCATGTACAGGAAGATCAGCACCACACAGGATGCACAAGCCTTACAAGAAGATCTAGATAGATTTCAGCAATGGGAGCGCGACTGGCAGATGTCGTTCAATGCATCAAAGTTCGAGGTTATACGCATAACCAGAAAGTCAACCCCTATCAAGGCAGCCTACTACATCCATGGCAGTGAGCTCCAAGTAGTAAAAGAAGGCAAATACCTGGGCGTGTACCTTGACGAGCAACTCTCCATAAACACCCGTGTCACCAAAACAGCCAAAAAGGCAAACAACTGCCTTGCCTTTCTCAGAAAGAACCTGACAAACTGCCCACAGGAAGTCAAGGCACAGTGTTACCAGACCCTCGTAAGGCCTATTCTAGAGTACGCCAGCTCTGCATGGGACCCTCACACACAGACCAACATTGACCAACTTGAGGCCGTCCAGCGCCGCGTAGCACACTTTGTGAAGGGCGATTACCGCACCACTAGCAGTACTAGCCAAGTGGTGTCTGATATCGGCTGGCTACCCCTCCAAAAACGTCGTTCCAACGCCAAGCTGGTCATGACTTACTGAATAGTTCACGGCCTTGTCGACATAACGCCACCAGCGTGGTTTTTCCACCCTACCCCCATCAACACCCGTGTCCACTCCATGAGACTCTATCCTCCGTTTTGTGGCAAAGATGTCCTCCATCACTCCTTCGCCTCCGCCACAAGACTATTGAACCGGCTTCCACAGGATGTCATCATGGCCGACAGCGTCAAGGCTTTCAATAGGGCCCTGGCGCCATCATCCCACTAAGCTGCAACGTCGTTTTTATCTGCTTTTACTTTGCACTGTAAATAATTGAGCTCCGCACACACCACCTTGTACATACACCATTGTACGACGTTGTCCCAGAGTGAGACCTGTACAGCAACGGAAGAAGAAGGATGAAGAATAAGGTTATGGTGAAGTTCGTTCAATGTTGCAAACAGGGCATTGTGATCCAGTTTCTGTAAGAGATGAGATGAGAAACTTGGTCCAACCCATTTGCTGTTCTTTTCATTTCAATATATGATTATTTATTATGTATGTTATGTATATATGTAGAAATGAAAATTATATGCAATAAAATATGATTAAACCAAAAGAAAAAAAAATAAATAAAACAACAACAAAAAAAAACCCAACAAAAAACGAAACTTGGTCGGAGAGGAATCGAGGAGGACTGGTCGGAGTGATAGTTGTTGTCTGTTCCTTTGGCGAGATCAATAGTAGTAGTGATAATGTAACCGTTATATTTCTGGGGTTACGGAAGCCACTGGGATAAAACCTGCAGAATCCAAGGAACAAGTCTGTCATGTAACTGCATAAATGTGACTTCATTTTATACAAAACAACAAGAATACAAAGTATAACAGTATTCAGTGAACTAGTATATGAAAAATATGAATGCTAAATGAAAGGTATTTATTTGCCATAAATTACCAATAAACATGTGGCACACATGTAAAATGCTGAATATATTATGAGCAAACAAGAAGTATGATACTTATAAAATATAGATATACTGTCTAATAAACAATTAATCTATCATTACAATATTCTTTCAAAATGATTAGTAAGAAATTCATTATACTCGAACTACCGTTTTTTTTTCGCGCAGATTACCCTAATATAACTTCAATTATAAATAAATGGATATTCAAAATACAGTGTCTGGAAAGAAATGACTGAATGTATGTGAATAAGAAATTATAGTCACAAAATACACGTAATACATTTCTTTATAGCAATTGAACATTGCAATTATCATTACATTACAACAAATCATTCAAACACCTAATAAAACTTAACCGCAATATACAAGATACTAAAGTAAATAAAATGATAATAATTTTCTCAAAAATATAACAAAATATCTTACCTGCAGAATCCAAGGAACAAGTCTGTCATGTAACTGCATAAATGTGACTTGTTCTTCAGTTCTGGGATTCTGCTTATATAGGCAAGATGCCGATGGGCAGATGTTGTTGTTTTAATAATGTATTTCTAGGTGGCAATAGAAATCTAGTTGGACAGTGGAAGTTATGTCACCATTAGTACAATTTTGTGTAATAGTATCATTGTTCCTAACAGTTTGATAAATTCTATTATCTATTTATAAGAGAAAATGTACAGTATCAATAAATGTCAGCTAGAACGATCAACAATATTAACTATTTCCAATAGTTAAGTTATCACTTGTTATTAGAAAAATTTACCTCACTATTGTAACCTGTCCAGGCAACATCTGGTATATTGATATTCATGAGTGTCCACTTATCAAGAACAAAAACTGTTACTACAATAAATTGGGAATCGCAGTAACGCCTTTTGAGAACCCATGCTGTCTGTTATGATCATTACGGTGTAAGTCTAAACGGTACATTTTGTTGCTGTGGATGATATGATCAGAACCTTACTGGATACTGAAATCAAACAGGTCGGCCGGTAGTTTGAGGGACAGGTCGGAACGGTTGCTTTTCTTGAAGACCGATGAGATGTCATTTGAGATGTTTCCAAGGTATATATAGGAAACTGAAACACCCTGGCCAGGTATGGCGACAGTTTCTCAGATGCAAGTTTGAGTTGTCTTGTCGAATCTTGTCTAGCCCCGCGGCTTTGTGTTGACATGTATGGTGTTGGGATGCGGGGTATGACTTAGAATTAGAGTTGAACGGTTCAGTGCATTTTTGTGAACACCGAGACGAATTCACCATTTAAAGTGGATAAGGCAATAGGAGAGATCGTGTTTGTATCCGTTGTATTTTCTATTTTTAGTACTGATAAGACAGATATCAGGTGGGCAGACGCCGAGCGTTCATGCCTTTTGTAAACAGTGATGTTTTTCTAACGGCATAAACTTCCTTAAAACACAAATTATATGAATAATTTTTGGATCAATGGAAAGTTTATAAAACAAGCAATTTATCAATAACTTTTAGTTATTGTTTCGAAGTAAAATATATTAATTATGAATGCTTAACTTACAATGTTTTTCTAAAAGTTTTGAACATCGCTACGCCGCTATTAAAGTCATATGTCATTTAAAATGGTTAAACATTTTAAAAAGATAATTGCATAAGAAAATATGAAAATCGTAAGCAATTTAAAACTTTTTGAATATTTAAAATTGTTAAATAAACGAAAAAGTTATTAAAAATTAAATATTCCGACCCCATACGTAAACAATGTAAAAACAATTCTTCTTGAGAGCAGACATGCCGAAGCTATCCTACCCTTATACAGTCCCAGAAGACGTTGGGGTTTTCGTGGTATTAGTAACATGTCCGGGAAATGTTTGACATGAATGCAGCGGCGTAAGCGTTAAGGCTTTGTGTTTGACAACTTTGTACTTTTCCCAGTCTGCCGGAGTGTTGGATTTCCTTTTGTACCCTAACCAACTTCTCTTCAACCTTGTATAGCAACTGATAATATTGCTCGGATCTGGCGGAATGAGTTCTCCTCGTCTCTGAGATGTTGGCAGCCGTTTATGAATAAGTTCCATAGCGTTACTTTCTACTGTAACAATGCTCTGATATTATATAGTCGTCGTGTTGTACAACTTTTACAATTCGTTTCGGTCTGAATGATTGTAGAGAAATATTTGAAAGTAATGGTTGGTGCCTGCCCTTTCACCACCTCAAAAGTTGTACGAAAATGTTAGCTGTTGGAAGCCTTGCCTCTATTAGAACAAGGTCTAGATCCCTCTGTATGGGAGTAATGCATCCTATATGTCTGGTTCTTTTAGATCTTGGGGAGGAGAACACTGCACATTGTTGAACACGCACTGGATTGTCAATGCCACCTTGCTGATACAGATCCAAGACAATACTCCCGGGCTTAAACTTTGATTGTAAGAGCGATAAGTAGGCGCTTGTCTGGCAGTTTGTTGGACAGTTTCTGAGGTTTCTTCTCTAGTGAGCCTAAAGTGGAGTTTAATCGCTTTGTGGTGTATATAATGTGTGTTTTCCGCTTAAAAGATCATCGGATGATGCCTAGTTACAGATGTTTTTGGGATTCGTTTCTGGATTATTTGGATTTTGTACACAGTATATCAAATTTCTTGGCAATGAGCTTCACGCCCAGTCCTTTTACAAAGTCTTGTTGAAGTATCCTGTCATCTTTGATGTGTTAATGACACTTTACAGTAGACAGTCATCTGTGGAACATGAACCTTTCTGGCTGATCATTTGTGTGACACAGAAACAACAAGGGCATGTACACTGTGTTTTTGTTGGGACGCCGAAACGTACAGCAATCTAGATGTTTTTTCTTTTTTTCTACGACCAGTTACATTTCTCATTGAGTGAGAAAGATTGCAATTCATTTGTGTATTTGTCTGCGGATACCATGAATTTCTTTCTCTTTTTCCGTTTTGGCATTTTCTGCAATTTGTTCAGATGTTAGATCTCTCTACCTTCTTATAGAAGCTTGCCGTGTCCTTGACTTGACAATAATAATGTGACATGTTGTGCCGTGCAAATCTTCACTCGGATGGAATGCTGCCCTTAATTTCTGCTATTTTTCAAAATGTCTTTGTCTGAATGAAACGATCTTCAACATCTTGAGAAAATCGCCCCAAAGTTAAATATGTGCTTATGTCCCTGCTGTTCGGGTGAAAACGACGAAACAATGGCAGCATTCGGTGAGTTATCTTCCCAAATGATTTGATAGGTGTCACTACGAGCGAATAGGTCCTATCATGCGGTGTACTTTCGGCTTAAGGTTTCGATGGAGGCCTTGAGAAACAAAAATCAAACAACACCAAATCATAGAAAGAAAGAGTTGTTTGACATGAAAATTGAACAGCATGTAAAACATGTATATTACTTAACGAAACAAGTGTTAGTATACTGATATAAACATTGAATTCCGGAAAAGGGCTGCCTAAAGGGGCTCCACTTCCAGACAGTTAAACGCCTTTAAAAACTCACCATTTTCAAAGAACAGTTACACATGTTCGTTTTGATGCATTTGCAATAGCGTGCGAGTGGTGAAATTTCGCCTAACAAGTGGAACACAGTTTTCAGCAATTGTTTATCTTTATTTCTTTACAAATGGCATTCATTTTCAAAGGGAGACAATTGTTCCCGATTATTTTAAGTACAAATGGCATTCATTTTCAAAGGGAAACAACTTTTTCCGATTATTTTAAGTAATCTTTGAGAAAAAGTTGTCTCCCTTTGAAAATGAATGCCATTTGTAAAGAAAAAATGATAAACAATTGCTGAAAACTATGTTCCACCTTGTTAAGTGAAATTTCACCACTCGCACGCTATTGCAAATGCATCAAAACAAACATGTGAAACAGTTCTTTGAAAATGGTGAGTTTTTAAAGGCGTTTAACTGTCCGGAAGTGGAGCCCCTTTAGGCAGCCCTTTTCCGGAATTCAATGTTTATATCAGTATACTGACACTTGTTTCATAAAGTAATATACATGTTTTATATGCTGTTCAATTTTCATGTCAAACAACTCTTTCTTTCTATGATTTGGTGTTGTTTGATTTTTGTTTCTCAAGGCCTCCATCAAAACCTTAAAACTCTTTTGGTAACCTTTCATGCGTTTGACAGCTGCATAAAAAAGTGATTAAATTATGCCTGAAACCAATTGTGTTGCACCAAACTGTTCAAATAAAGGGACATACCTCTTTCATAAGGACAAAACACGTAGAGATGTTTGGATACATGCTATAAAGCTGGGAAAAACCAACTTCGAGAAATGGTCACCTCCGAGCAAGTTGTGTTACGTTTGTAGACATCATTTTAAGGAAGACGATTATTATGGATTATCTTATGCTGATATGTTACATAATTATTTTGTGAATACCTCATGTCCATTTTATATCTTGCATTATATCAATTTTGTGAGACCTTGGAATAAAGTGAGATGACAGGAATGTGTTCGACGTTCGGACTGTATCAGTTTTCGGACATAAATTTGAACGGTTGTCTAGAAGTCTGGTTAATCTAGCCACCGCCTTAGTAAAAAGGTTTTATACTGTTGTAACCAGTATTTTAAGTTTGTTGCTAAAACTAGATTTGTATTATAATTAATGTAAACATTTGCAGACATACAGTTTTTTTTATAAATGTACCTGTTGGAAATAAGCTGTACTTAAGGCTTTTACAGGATAGGCTTATCCTGTTTTTTTTTTATTTCTATCATAATGCTTTACCACAGTCGCCAAAAATATGTCTGTGATATCAGACTATGTTTTGATATGCTATATTATGTGATATTTCTTGTGACTGTATGATAAATAATTGTAACTTTGTATTTGCACGAAAAAAAAATATATCTATCTGTCTACCTGTAATCAGTTTTATTGAAGGAATTTTGACACGTTGTTTTATTGTGTTTATTTTCAGGTACTGATCGACATAAGATGTCATTGAAGAAAACCGCTGTGCCTAGTATATTTTCATGGACTTATCCCATTAAGAATTCTTTGTCAAAAGAACGGGATGCCCGGTACAATGCAAGAAGTGCAGTGAAAAGAAGGAAACTATTTGAAGATATTACGAACAAAATGGAGGAATCGGAGGCAAGAGAACAGTACTTCGCCTCCAAAGTTGATCTGGTTCCTGTCGAGGAGATGGAGTTTATCGCTGCAGTAGAGGAGTTCGTTTGTGAAGAACCAGCGTCTTCTGAGCTAGAAAGCGTACAATCTTAAATTATTGCTGAAATTACCGTTGACTTGGAAACACAGACACCTAAATGCCCAATGTATTCAATATACAACTTTGAAAAAGATGACCCAGCTGTTCATTTTTACACTGGCCTTGAAGGTTATGTTAAGTTTTTCTTCGTGTTGAATACGCTAGGACCTGCAGCATACTGTCTGAACTATGCATATTATTCAGTCACTAATATCAGTGTTGTTGATCAGTTTTTTCTTGTTCTCATTAAACTACGGAGACATACGACAAATTTTGAACTCTCAAGAATGTTCGGTATAGCAGAAAGTGTGATACGTAACATTTTTGTTACGTGGATTATTTTTATGTAGTGTAGGCAGTGGGGTGAACTAGACATTTGGCCCAGTCAAAAACTTGTTAGGTATTTTGCACCCACAAGCTTTAGACGACATTACCCAAATACCAGAGTAATAATTGACGGAACGGAATGCCCAATAAGGAAACCTAAAAATCCAACCGCGGAGCAAGCAACTTTCTCCACATATAAAAATAGAAACAATGTCAAGGTTCTTGTTGGTGCTACTCCAGGTGGGTTGGTGTCTTATGTGTCGCCATCATATGGTGGATCTACAAGTGATCGTCAAATAGTAGAGCGCAGTAGTTTAGTGAGGATGTGTGATCGAAATGACAGTATCATGGCGGATAAAGGATTTAATGTGTAGGATATTTTTGCACCAAAAGATGTCCATATAAACATACCAACTTTCTTTAAAAAGAAAAACAGAATGTCGGGAGAGTCTGTTATTAGGGACAGTAAAATATCTAGTAAGCGTGTGCATATTGAACGGGTAATAGGTCTCGCAAAGACATACAAAATTCTTGCTGAGCCATTGACTGCAACTGAAATTAAGCTATCATCAGAAATTATATTTAGCTGTTTCATGCTATGCAATTTTAGGACAGGAATTGTTTCAAAATATGCTTAGAACCATTTTTTATTATTGATGCAACAGGTTGTTTTCAGTTTGTGCATTTTTAATGTCCATAGGTAAAGTCCTGACCACAGCTTGAACTATCGTTGTTGTACAAATAGTAGCTTAGCAACCATAGCATTTTACTGAATAATAAGATACAACAGAAAAATAAGTGATGAGTTCTAAAACTGTTCTTTCATATGTATTTTTTTTTATTTAGGTAAAGGTTCAATTTTAGTGAAGCATACAAGCTATTTATTTAACGCTACTGTCGCTGCATGTAGTTGCTGCTTGCATCTTAGGAAAAGCTAGCGGTCTTTGAAGATACTTGATATTAGTAATTTTAGTTAATCAGTACTGTACCAAGCAGAATTTATGTCTTCTAAAAAAGTAAAAAAAAGTCTGTTCAACAAGTAAAAAAGTAAGATTATTTATCATGTTTGTTATTCTGTTTTGTTCAACAACTCTCATAGATATTTAAAGAAATACACCCAACATATAATAATTTGGTCAAAGGTTTGAATATTGCCTAACATAGCAGAAGGTTTTATTGAATCTATTGTTTCTGATTACCTCCCTTTATTGTAATCACTATAATAGTTCATGCGCATTTTGAAAAGATATAATTGTAAATGTATGTACTTTATCAATGTCATCTATTTGGATAGCTGTTTCTTCTGTTTTTAACATAAGAATTAAAGGCACTGGCCTACAGATTTAGCTACAAAAATCTTTCTTTGAAATCATGGAAGTTTGGTCATATTAATTATGAACATTAGAATATGAATTTCTGTTTCTAGAATATTTTAAAAATTCCAAATCAAAAACAAAGATGGCCGCCTAGGGAATCAACCCCTCCCCACGACTCAGCAATAAAAACATTTTCCGGATGTCGTAACCAATAGAGCTACAGATGAAGTAGAGAATTTAAGACTTCGAAAAAGTAAAAAGTTGTAAAAACATCGATTTCTCATGTGTTTCGGTCACATTAAGTTTTTCAGTAATTAAGGATTAAAACTTTCTTCAGAAATATAGCATTTATTTAAAGATATCTAATTAAAGTATTTATTTTGTTGTGGAACGATCTGGAAGCCAGTGGCTTTAACCCTTATCATGCAGGTCACGATTAATTCTGTCTTTGTGACCAGTGTAGATCATGATCAGCCTGCACATCCGTGCAGTCTTATCAAGATCTGCACTGTTCAATATTCAGTCAGTATCTTTTTGTTAAGCACCCCTTTTAACATTTAATGGTACTGTCCAAATTGAAAGATGGACAAATTCATTATAGAAATTTAGCAGGGTTAGATAAAGCCTTTTGGAATTTTTGTCATTTCAAAATGCCGGCCAGTAATATATAACTGAAATATTGTTGCAGCACTTATTTCTAGTAACTCACATTTCCATTCATTTATGAGCAAAGTGGGGCTAGCTAATTCAGCTAGTTGAAAATACTGCTAAATTTTACTGCTGTATGGATGCTTTGTTTCAAATAGACAATGATTACTCTAGATATATTAAATTTGCATAAAATTTCCTCCCCACTGGCTTCATATTGATTGTTATCATAAAAAGTGTGCATGCCATGTGTCCTGTTCACTCTAGGGGGTTCAAGAGCTATGTCATTGAAGCAGACTTTTCACTTCCTGCTCCCACTTTGGTGTTAATTCATAATTGACTTCACACTTGCTCCTGTAATTAAATAATGAATGACAAAACAAACAAGAAGGCATAAGGTTTTTAAATCAGCATGTAGCATTTTGGTATCTTTTTGCAGTAATTTGGACAGTCTGATGTAAAGTAATGTGTATAATATGTTTCCTTAATACTTTTAACAATGTGAAATAATGTCTAATAGGTCTCACATGTGTGTGTGTGTTTTTTTGTTGTTGTTTTTTTGGCAAATTTGTGTATTAAAAGTCCTTCGGATGTTTTTATTAAATGTCAAGATTGATATTTTGAAATTCTTGTTATGTTTCTACTTTGTTTCTACAGTTAAAAATAAACTTGTACTAATTGTCAGTGTTTTTGTTGATTAACAGTATTTCAAGTAATTGTTATGGTGTTAACTCAAGAAGCGATACTTCAGACCCGACAAAATATGTGAGTGACAACTTTCCCATAAGTACTGTGTCAAACCCAGAGTGAACAATTTAAGAGACTGAATCAATGACCATCTTACTGGAAGTTTGTATTTCACTTTATATGGGCAAGTTGCTGTGAATTTGAATTGACTGAATATTAAAGAGGCAGCACCATAAAATTAAAATTAACAAGTGGTATTTCAACTTGTCAATAGAGATCATTTATGCCTCATGGATGGGATGATATTTTCATGAAATATATGAGAAAATAGCTGTAATTATAATGAACTGGGCTAATGGAAAATTGAAGGGACATCTTATCACAAGGGCATATATCCTTACATTTTGCAATAAATATGTGTTATAATTTCTGTATTATTAGAGACCTTATTGCATTAAGCTGTTTATGAAGATCTTTCCAACTAAGTTGGAATGTGTACTGTCTAAACTGATCATTATTTTAAGAATATAGTCTGAATACTTGCACAATGTTAAAAGGATTTTCCAAGGAAGGCATTTTTTATATTGAAAAAATACTTAAAAGCTAAATAAAATCATTTATTGTAACAATTAACAATTATAACAATCATACAGTCCATAAAATATACTGATACAAAAAAAAAAATGCACATAAATAGTCCTTACAGCTAGTCTCATATTTTTCAAAGCATAGAATATCAGTAAAGTCTCAGTGCTGGATTTGCCCTCAAATGTTTTCATGCAAAAGATTAAATTTGATCTCTGTATAAGTATCTAGACAAGAGTGCAGACTTAAAATGTTTTTGATAAAACGATGATAGCCTCTCAGCCATTTGCGATATGAAAGAATTGTCTCTTTGAATTCTCATATACTTAATGTCAGTAATAGTGTAAACAATAAAGTCACAGCACTGTCTTTCACTACAGAACAATTGTCCCTGAATCTGGTAATAATATGGATGTGTTCTTTTCAATGTCAGTCTTTTTCCATCAGTCAGAGTAAGGTATGGAACAGATATTGTGTTAATGTCTTTGTTTTTTGCAGTAAATGGGCATTTAACTTCAACGATGACACAAATATTCCGCACGAATGAACTTTGACTTTGTTGTCTTTTTCATACCTATGAATAGCTTCTTTCTCATATTTGATGATGGCAAGGAGATACGAGTAGTTTTCTGCGATATTTCAAAAGCGTTTGACCGTGTTTGGCACCGTGGATTAATACATAAATTATCGTCTTTTGGAATAAGGGATTCCCTTTTACAGTGGTTTACATCATATTTAGAAAACAGAAAACAACGCGTAGTCTTAAAAAACTCAAATTCAAAATGGAGGAACGTAATGGCCGGGGTGCCACAGGGCTCGATCAGGCCTCTTCTTCTTCTCATTTATATAAACGACATTGTGAAATATATTAAATCAAACATTCGCCGATGACACAAGCTTATATCTAGTAGCTGTCGATCCAAAAGACGCCGCATCTCAACTCAACTCTGACCTCGGCAAAATACATCATTGGGCAAAAACTTGGCTAGTTGATTTTAAGCCTAATAAAACGGAAACTCTTCTCATTTCTAGAAAGTATAACAAACCTCACCATCCGAGCTTATTCGTGAACAATATTCTTATAAAAACAGTAGAAGAACATAAACACTTAGGAGTCATATTTTCGAGTGATGGTAAATGGCGCCCTCACATTTCATCCGTTATTTATCGTGCATGGCAGAGAATAGGATTACTAAGGTCGATGAAATTTATTATCAACAGACAATCGCTCGAACGCCTTTATTTATCTTTTATAAGACCACTTCTCGAGTACAGTGATGTCCTTTGGGACAACTGTACTGAAGAACTTAAACGCGAACTAGAAGCGATACAAACTGAAGCAGCGAGAATTATTACCGGCGCGACGAAGCTCTGCAGTATTAACAACCTGTATACCGACTTAAAGTGGGAAACACTATCTAACAGAAGAAAGAAACATGAACTTATACAATTCTACAAAATGAAAAATGACATTTCCCCAAGCTACTGACCTTATCCCTCCTTCTACACAGAATAGATATCAATTAAGAAATAACACGAATATTCCCTTATTAAATTGTCGTACACAATTATACAAAGATTCTTTCATTCCATCCGTGATTCGTGAATGGAACGTGTTGTCCGAAGAAATCAAAGCAAGTCCTTCGTTAGAAATATTTAAGAGACGCTTAACAGCAACGTAACCAAACCCCGCCGCATTACCTTTCGGGAAGTAGGATTGGTCAAGTACTGCATACTCGTCTCCGTCTAGACTGCAATTCGCTAAATTATGACCTTTTTCGTAAATCAATTTCAAATAGTCCTATAATTGTATATGCGGTGAACCAGAAACAACAAATCACTACCTTTTATCATGCCCGATTTATATACCACAAAGACAATTGCTCCTAAATGAATTACATTGTGCACCCACTATTGATAACTTGTAGATTTTGACTGTGTAAGATTTGTTTTGACTTTGGAGATAGAACACAAATTCAAAAAGAAAAAAGACAAATAAATGTGAAAGATATGCATTAACAGTTGTTTTGATAAGCTGATTTCCACATGTAATTAAGAAGCTACGAGTGGATAAACACGCATGCACGCACGCACGCACACACACACACACACACACCGATAATTAATCACTTTTCTGTAAAAGGATATTTGCCTACAATGTGCATCTGTCACGTCTCTCCGACTGCTGCCTAAAAGTGCTGAGGTTACGTTAGGACACGAGGAACTGGCTAAAGTCTCTAATTACCATTTTATAGTGTTCGGTACTAGGTCTCACAATAGATTTCCAGACTTACAGGTTGATATTTCAAATATTCAAAAAGTATTTGCAGAAGTATATACCGGGAAATTATATATTTACTACTATATTTAGTAATTAGGCTTATGGCATACTTTCTATCATTTCTCACTTGGAGTTTGCAAAGTAGCGTTAAACAAAAACATATCTTTTCCGTGTTGATATTTTGAAAAAAAGCATACCTCGTTGTTTTCATGTCTTCTTCGACCAACTTCTCCTTATTGTCTGTGATCCATCCTAAAATGTCGGTGATATAGTTTGGTGTGGATTCATCTTTTCTGATCATCGTGCTATATCCTTTGCGTAAGTCAAAATGCACACTGTTCTCTGGAGGTTTTACGTAGTATTTCAGCTGCTTTGTTGTATTTTCGTACTTCCTGTCAATATCCAGTGAAAATGACCCAGTTTCCTCCGGTTTGAATGAAGGATGTTCCATATCAAACGCCCTACGATTTCTTGTTTCAAAAGAAGCAATTTTTGTTCCAATTACAGCTTCTTTGACACCTCTGTGATCGTCTCTGTAACTTGCCGCACACATTTTGAAGAGTCTACGACTTGGTTTTCATATACAATCTGCAAAATAATAGACAAAATGGCGGCTTAGGGAGTTGTGATAGTATATTGAACCACAGGTAGCAGTATCGTAGACCTAAAAAAACACACCATCCAACACCATCTAAAAATGTTTTCTATAATTTACTATTTCCTCTATAAATAAATAGTAAATTATAGAATTTTTTTTTTAGATGGTGTTGGATGGTGTTTTTTTTAGGTCTGTTACCTGTGTATTGAATAACTAAAAGTCTATAAAAGAAATACACCATTAAATAATCAAATCATACATACTGAAGCGGAATTACAAAAGAAACTGTTGTGAAACGCGTGTTGACTCAACTGTTGAGTGACTCAGGAAGTATTTTTCAAAAATAAAATCGAAAATAGGAAATGCCTGTGTGTACGACAATCTTTGCATCCATGCGCGAGTTATTATTTCAAAGATATTTGATCTCGCTGTTGTATTGATTTTGAAATAATGAATGGTCTCGTCAACATGAAATAGAGACGGGAATTTTAAAACTAGTTATTGTTTCGTTTTAAACCTGAACAATGAATTTCTTTTTTTATACTGTAACTCTGTGTTTAAAAAGCTTAGAAATTAGATTTATGATTAAGAGCCATGGGAAGTCATTTATAATAACCAAGCAAAATAAGTGCCAGTCGATTGTTCTATAGATTAAATTTAACATTCTAAATGTAAAAAGTTGGTTAAAGCAGTAATTTTGATTATCTTATTTTATATAGTCATTCCATGTGCATGTGCACGTCCTATAGTTTAACAACATATATATATTAGGTTATCAATGTTAATAGTGTGTGTAAAATCAGATCACGTCAGACTAACGCATAAAGGCCAGCAGCATAATAAAATTTCTGCAAAAGTAACGGTTGTTGAGGCTTGGATAAAAATGTGTAGTTAAGCTGTTATTGAAGTATGGGACTTCGGGTATGGTAAACAAAAACAAATATCCCCAACAAAGCACATATGATAAAGTCGATGGGGGTCACCCGGGAGGGTGTTTGTGTGTGTGTGGGCTGGGGAGTGTAATGGTTTCGTTTCGTTTTGGTTTTAACGCCGTTTTTCAACAGTATTTCAGTCATGTAACGGCGGGCAGTTAACCTAACCAGTGTTCCTGGATTCTGTACCAGTACAAACCTGTTCTCCGCAAGTAACTGCCAACTTCCCCACATGAATTATCAGAGGTGGAGGACTAATGATTTCAGACACAATGTCGTTTATCAAATAGTCACGGAGAACATACGCCCCGCCCGAGGATCGAACTCGCGACCCCGCGATCCGTAGACCAACGCTCTTACCTACTGAGCTAAGCGGGCGGGCTTGGGGGGGGGGGGGGGTGTAATGGATGTGCAAACGCACTTAAATCAATTTTACGATCTCTTTTTCTTGTTCTACTATATTCTTTCTTAGTTTGTATTAAATTACTAAATATTATAAATCAAAACAAGAAGAGTACACGATAGATATATAACAAATTATATTTTTACAAAACAATTTTGAAACAAGTAAGTAAGCAAGAAGAACAAAGATACGTTAAGAATTTCTTTAGGCAATATAGTTTCATTCAAACACAAAGCAGTGTGCGCGTGATAAAATACTGGAATACATTTACCAATCATTACTTTACAGCTAAGTAAGTTTGATAATACATATCAATAAATTCTATGTTAACAATTTATATTAAGTTGTTTAACAACATTTTAAATGAAGGCACGTTGTCAGAAAGTGGAAACATGTCCTTATTGAGAAGCCTTGGAAAATTGTTTGCTTGTATTTTAAATAAAAGACCTAATTCTTATGAAAGGTCTTATTAAATCAATAAAAAGCAGGAGATGAAAATGCAATCCAACCATTGATATGTTTTACCTTTAAAAGAGTCATTGATAGTATAAAGCCAAACATCTTCAAGAAGATTTAAAATTAAGTTCTTTCTAAATGATTTAGAGGATTATTAAAATGGTAATGCTATACATTATGTCAGAAATATAAAAAAAAGATAATAGGTAAGGGTAGATGTCTCGGAAGCACAGCACCACAAACACAGCACCAGAGCCACGCATTTGCAAAGTAGGCCCACAACAAAAAGAATCTGTAACGGAAAAAACATTATAGACGGGTTGCTTCAAACATCCAACAAGTACATATCAATTTTATGCAAAACATAGAAAAAGGTGAGGAAAGGGTAGGAGGGGAAGAGTGTAGAAAAGGGGGTGGGGTCAAAGGAAATATGAAACAAGGATGAATATTCAAAAAGGAATGCTACGTTCCTGAAGCACAGTAACCCTACAGCGTAAACCACAACAATGCAGACACTAATGTACAAAAGACACAAACACACAAACACACACACACACACACACGCACACACACACGCACACACACAACCACACACACACATAACTAGCTTACACAGATAAACAGACAATTAAGATATAACAGCATTGTAGGGCACCGTCCAAGACACACAGACGAACAAGCACACAAACGCACACACATAAGCAGGAGGGACACGATCGAGCACCGCCTTAGTATTCCGCCAGCCAAAATTAAGGTGAATACGATAATAACTTACTCATAGTAAAAGTGAAGGGGATGCCAAAGCAAGGGAGCGCAAATGCAAAAGGATGGGTTAGGGCGACGATAGGGGTAGTAAGGAACGCTAACAACAAAAATGATAACAAATGCAACACAAAGTACAAGACAAACAGAAAACAAATTGAAATAGGGGCACCGCCTTTGAACGGTCAGTTATCTATATAAAGCGAACTTTGAGGGGAGGGGTCTAAACGCGTTTAAGGCATGCCAACCTCGCACTTACCCTATTTTCAATAAGTTAGACAACACAATGCAAATTAAATCATTCCCCGGTGAGAAAAACGTATTATGAAACTTTTATTAAAGCGTATTGTGAAACTACTTCCATATGTATCATGTAATCTCTACGGTAATAAGATAAATATATTAACGAACACTCTTTTCTTTAAACGAATCTATCCAAATGGTTTAAAATATGATTTAGTTAAAATAAGATGGTGAAATTCAAGTATAACGTGTATATAAACTTAAACTTACCAAACCACTACCAAAGGAAAGGAAATCAAATGATACTGTAGTTGTTTTGCTTCCCTCAAATCAATATGATACGGCACAGATGACCTAACCCGAAATATTGAGAATACACGTTTTCGGAAAATTGATGTTTCATTATTTTCCGAAAATTGAATAGTCGACTTCTACTGCTAGTTAATGCACACACCTTTAACTTATTGCATGACTCAGTGACAGACTGCGGCATTTTCCTTTGAAGTTTTGTGTTTTCTAAATTCTGGTATCGCCACGGTCGCTCACAGTTTTCTCTTTCTGGGATGTAGAGCAATACACACAAATTACAAAATGTAGCAAGTGTTGCTGTGATAAGTTACTGAAAATGATAAGCTATTTGAAATAATTTATTACTGTATTTCTGTAGTTAAGTTCTCTGCATCTTGATTTAAAACTTGATTTTTTAAGTAATATAAAAATATAACGGCAAAAATGATTATGATATTCTATTCTGTTTAAAAATTCAAATTTTGTTTCTGGCAAAGGTTTACAATATGCTCTAGGTGTTAATTCCATTGATACATAACCTTTGTTGATAAAATTAGCCACATGGCAAGTGTTTACCTTCTCTATTTCTCCAGGGTTCATGACCTCATTAGGGCCTCCCGGCAAATTCAAAATTTTAGCACTTAGTTTAGATTATTTTTGAAACTCTATTTCCCAACTTTTTGTTTTAAAAATAATTACACTGATTAATAAGGAATGTTTCTATGTGTATTTATGCACCTTTTATAACATTTTTTTTTCAGTAGTTTATTTAAAATTTTGAAAAAGGGATCTCTGATGTGAAGAATGCATAATTTATATAAAAACCTGCCCGTCGCCACCTTCTTGCTTTTATATGGCAGTTGGGGGTTTATCATGTCATTGAAATGTTTCTAAGGGAGGCTCAAGAGAGGAAATACTTTTAAATATCTTAAATTAAAATATTTAAAAAAATGTGTTCAGTTTACTGTTTTCAGTCATGCAATAAATCAGTTAATCAATAGATACGCGTGTGTTACCGGCGAGTATCATCATGCTTGGGTGATTCTCAGGGAACGTAATTTGATAGCAAACTCGCCTCTACGAGGCTCGTTTGCTATCCAAATTACGTTCCCTGAGATTCCCCCACGCATGATGATACCAGCCGGTAACACACTTTTATGTATTATCTAACTTAAACGTATTGTGAAATGGCTGCCTGTATTGAAAATGATAGCTACTTAAAACATCTTTTATCTAGATTGTAAATTCTGACAAAATAAACCCTAAAAGACATAAAACAAGAAATTCTAATCGGAAAAGATTAAATCGTTTGACATAAATGATTTGACTTCTAAAATTATTTATCAAATGTATATGTTAGAAATTGTTTGAACGAACTAGGATTGTCTGAATATTTCATAAATCAAAAAGTTGACAATGTATTTCATTTCAAGGCTCTAGTAAAAACAAGCCTAAGGTTATATGATCAGTTCTTGCAGTCCTGGAATGGCACTGTTAATGACTCTTCAAAATGCTTGGTGTACCGTATTTTTAAGCAGAAACATTGCTTTGAAGAATATCTTGATATATTTCCTACAAATTTAGCCTTATCACTTTGTAAGTTTCGTACTACAAATCATAGATTACCTATTGAAAAAGGCAGGTTCTTAGGTATTGGAAGAGAACATTTGTTCGAATAACTGTCTCGGTGACGAATATCATTACGTTATGGAATGTCAGTTATTTGTTAATGTCAGAACTAAATATTTGGAACAGCATTATTTAAATAATCCAAATACCTACAAATTCGAGAAGCTTATGAATAGCAATGACAAACCTTCACTTATTAAACTTGCTTTGTTTTGTAAATCCATTATGTCGTGTTTAAGCTTGCTAGATGTTACACTTTGTTAAACCTTATTTCATATAACTCATTCTCCGTGTAAAACATATTTTGGCATATCCTCATAATTTTAGACTTGTTAACGCTTATTATGACTAAATCCCTGTCAGTTGCTTGTACAACTATATATAGTCTTTTTTTCTCTAGTCATTCAGAGTATTGTAAGTAGTATCCATATATATATTCTACTTACTGTCAAATGTTACCTTTCTAGTCATTAAAGTAAATTTGTATTTGCAACTATTGTAAAACTTACTTATTCCGATTATGAACTTTATAACAACCAACTATATGCATTCCACACTGATGTTTTATTTGTTATGTTATACTATTATAGTCTCATGCATGTAATATGCCATGACTAAATGAATAAACTTGAAACTTGAAACTTGAATTTATAAGCTTACCTGCGAACAAAACTATACCTAGTAATTCAAGTACCTTGTCACTGAAAAACCAATACTGCAGGTTCTACCGTGCATTTATTATGTCTCAGTTGAATAGGAATAAATATGTTTATTTAAAATGCTGTTCCTATTTTAGAGTTCATTAAGAAGCGATATGCTATCCAAAAAAAAAAAACAAAAAAAAAAAACAAACAAACAAAAAACAACAAAAAAAAAACCCCAAAAAACCCCCCAAAACAAACAAACAAACAAACAAAACACAACAGAATAACTCGAAGAAAAAGAAACCACTAACCGTTGATTTGTCTAATTTTCGTAGGCAAATGGTTCACCGGAAATGAGGCAAATCCATTGAAGCAGAGCACAGATGGTGCTCGAATTATGCGATTAGCAGCAGTGTCTCAATTGAATAGATTTCAAGGTTAATTCAGTATCAAAATACAAGATAGAAAATATTGTAGAAATAAATACATTTATTTAAAATGCTGTAGTGCCCCCGCCCGGTCACTATACTGTACTAGGATGGGGTAAACCGTTAAATAAACGGACCAAGGACAAGGGCCTACAGTCTGGGGACTAAGTCCACCAATTACAATCCTCGGGCGCTACCAGCCTTTTAACTTGGGCGCTACCAGCCCTGTCTTGGGCGCTACCAGCCTACAGGGTCGCGGCCAGACTCTAGTTTAGTCAACATATCGCTTATCCCCAAAATGAATAACCTTGTCCGGTTGAATCCTGGCTACTCTGATCAGCTAGAGTAACCGAAATTAAAGCTACTCTTGCTGAACTCTGGCTACTCTGGCCAGCCAGAGTAACCAGAGTTCTGGATACTGGCTGATCTCTGGCTACTCTTGCTGAACTCTGGCTACTCTGGCCAGCCAGTCAGAGTAACCAGAGTTCTGGCTACTCCGGCTGAACTCTGGCTTCTCTGGCCAGCCAGAGTAACCAGAGTTCTGACCTCTATGGCTGAACTCTGGCTACTCTGGCTAGCCAAAGTAACCAGAGTTCTGACTTCTCTGGCTACTCTGGCCAGCCAGAATAACCAGAGTTCTGACTTCTCTGGCTACTCTGGCTAAACTCTGGCTACTCTGGCTGCTCTGGTTAATTTCACGCACATGTGAAAATGACCCTATTTTATCCGGCTCGAATAAAGGATCATTGGTATTAAACTCTCTGTGATTTCTTGTTTCAAAAGAAGCAATTTTTGTTTTAATTACAGTCTCTTTGACACCGCTGTCATCGTCTCTGTAAAGTGTGGCACACATTTTGAAGAGTCTACAACTTGGTTTTCATATACAATCTGCAAAATAATAATAAGTAAGGGTTTGGGATTATAGTATACTGAACAACTAAAAGTCTATAAAAGTAACACATTAAATAATCCAATCATACATACTGAAGCGGAATTACAAAAAAAAAAAAAAAAAAAAAAAATGAAATATACATTTTTCAAACATAAAACCGAAAACAGGAAATGCAGGTATGTAAGACAATCTATGTATCCATGCGCAATTTAATAATTTAAAGATATTTGATCAAGCTGTTGTTATTGATTTGGAAATAACGAATAGCCTGATGAACATGAGAGTCGGGAAGTAGTTATTGACAAAAGCTTCATTTTAAACTTGTACAATGAATTTCCCTTTTATACTGCAACCCTGTCTTTAGAAAACTTCAGAAATCAGATTTGTGTTTAGTCGTTTGGATTCATTTAAAACAACAAGCAAAATAAACATTGAAAGCGTTCCATGGTGCCACTCGATTTTTCTATACACTAAATTAAACATTCTGAAATGCAAAATGTTGGTGAAAATAGTGATTCTAATTACCTTCTAAATTTACTTAGGCCTTCCTCGAGTATGTCTTCGTCCTATATAGTTTTGATCACTCTCCTTACACATACAAATAACAGAGTAGAATAAACAATGCTATCAATGTGTGTAAAATTAGCTCACGTCAGATTAACGCATAAAGGCCAGCAGATTAACAAAAATTTTGCAAAAGTAACGGTTCTTGTGGTTTTCATAAAAAATGTGAAGTTAAGCTGATATTGCAATCTGATTAAAATCATCTGCAATTAACTCTACGGATTGGATCTGACGACAGGCTATTGAGACTCGCCTTCACCAATCAGATCCTTGCTTTCAACATTTTGAAAGTGAAAGTAGACGTTTAAAACAAGAGTTGTCTGTTGACAGCGCGCTCGACTATTCGAAGAATTGATGGACCTATTGGGTCAAAATATTACCAGATATTTTCAGACAAAAGAAAAAGAATAGAAAAGGCAATGTACCTGCATTTGCAGATTTGGATACGTCTTACACTATATGGCAACGTGTGACCATGATGGTAAGCAAGTGTTCAAAGTTTTAGACAAAATGGTATGCGAAACATAACTGATTTCTATGTCAAAAAGGCCATAACTGAGCTAAAGTCTATGTTCTACATTTGTAGACTATGATGGTAAACAAATGGTCAAAGTTTCAAAGCCAAAATTATGACACACAGGCTAGACAAAATATGAACTGGTATGAAAAACATAACTGATTTCCAAGTCCAAAAAGGGCCATAATTCAGCCAAAATAGTTGACAGAGTTATGTACTTTTACCTACAGATGAAAATCATTATGATAAAAAAGTGTGTGTGTTTGAAGTTTGTTTCAAAACCACATGTCAAGTAGTTTTGATGAAACGTTGACTTGTACGAAAATTGAACCAATTTCTAAGGCCAAAAAGTGCCATAATTCAGCTAAAATACTTGACAGAGCTATGGAATCATGATGATAAACAATGGTTCAAAGTTTCAAAGCCACATGTCAATCGTTTTGACAAAACATGGACTTGTACGAAAAATTATACCAATATCCGAGTCCAAAAGGGCCATAATTCAGCCAAAATAGTTAACAGAGTTGTGTACTCTTGCCTACATATAGAGACTGTTATAATAAACAAGTGATAAAAGTTTCAAAGCCGGGTTAATTAATGTAAGAAAGCTTATGGAAACACATGAGAATTGGTTGTTCTTCTTATTTTTTTTTCATTTCGAAGTCGAAAAGCGTTTGTAACGGGTATCGTTATTATAAATCTTTATATTTTACCATCGATAAGTACGCGTTCCCCTGTGGTGTATTGGTGAAGAAGGCAGTAAAATATTTATTACCGCGGCTGCCCGGGTTCGATTCCCGACTCGGTCGTGATTTCCTCTTGATTTTACTAATTCCTTTTTTTTTTTAAAAAAGAAAGTTTTGAAAGAAAATCTTAGGTTCTTATGTTCATAATATAATGGCACTTTAGTCAAAATCTGAGTCCAGTCCCTTTTAGCCTTGGTGAAACGAGTCGTCTGAGTGGTTCAAATGAAATAGATTGGTGGGAATAAAAATAGCAGTATAGGAAATCCCATTTTACAGAAGATGAGATTTTCGTTAATGCCGTGTTGGGCGACCTGTGGTTTTCCACTATCAGAGCAGCTTTGTTTGTGCCGTGTGGCGGCCGTAAAAAGTATCACCCTGTACACTCAACCAGAGCTGTTATATTTCTATCTCTTCAGATTGTTCAGCACGACATTTATGTTGTGTTAGTGTTTTGTTTAATTTTTCAGCTTGGTCATTTTGGCTTGGATGGTTCCAATACTTCCACTTTAAAAGCTTTTGGTTTTGTTTAATCACTCTTTGGATATGGTGCCTGCTTTATAATTTTATCTTTTGGCAGTTTCTCAGAGATGCAGGCTCCACAACCACAGATCCTCTCTCTAAATTCCATTTTGTTTAGTTCTGCCATTTGTTTTCTCGATAAGGACAGCCATTATTTTATCTGGGGACCATACGCCGCTTTTCATGAAATTGCACTCTGTGCATCATTAAAGGTTCCACGTGCACCGCTGTATGAATACATCTGCGGATGTCTCTAAATTACATTTTTCTGGTACTTATAACATGTGTAAATCTTGTTCTGCTCAACCCGATACTAGAGGGCGTGGATGCCAGCTTGCCAAATTTGAAAACTTGGGTAAATGTACTTTATAAAAACCCGACACGTTGTATACTGTATAACGGTTTCTTGTCCGATTCCTTAAATATTAAACGAGGAGACTGACAAGGCTGTCCTTTGTCCCCTTACATTTTTATTTTGACTATTGAAGTACTCTATGTAGCCATTAGAGAAAGTAAGAATATTAACGGTTTCAAGATATTTGATATAGAAGTAAAAACAGCATGTTTGCAGACGATGCCACTCTACTGTTAGACAGTTCTGAAAACAGTTTTAAAGAAACGATAAACATGTTTGAACAATTTTCGTTCATCTCAGGCTTTAAACTCAACTATAACAATGTATAGTTCTTACGATTGCCTCGCTCCGTAACCAACATGACCTAGTAGTCTAGAAAAAAAAAATGAAAACATTACATGGACTTCAGAAAGTGTAAAAGCCCTGGGTGTAACTTTTCATTCAAGGACTGATGAACTACTTAGACTAACTTATGATAATGGATTATTTTAATTTCAATCAGACATTGATAGATGGAAAGCAAGACACCTTACAACTATAGGTAATATTTCAGTTTTGAAATCACTAATTCTTCCAAAGTTAACTTATTTGTTTTCTGTTCTACCTAATCCTTCGGATGAAATTATAAAACGAATTACACAAAGTTGTTATGAATTCATATGGAACTCAAAAGGGATAAAGTTAAAAGGGATATAATAATACAAGAATTTGAAAACGGGGGCCTGAATATGATTGACGTACCAATATTTTTAAACTCCTTAAAATCAAGCTGGATTAAAAGAATAATAAGCGACTCAAATAATGGACTGCGGAAAGAAATGATAAAGAAACACATGCAACATTTAGGAGGAGTATCTTTATTCAAATGCAATATAAATACAAAAGACATATTAAAACTAAAGCTTAGAAACAAATTCATAAATGATATATTAGTTGAATGGAGTAAAATAAATTTCATTGAAAATCCTTGAAACATAATAATTTATTAGAACAAATTGTTTGGCAAAATTGATATGTAAAGAATAATAACTCTCCACTTTTGTTCCCGCTATGGAAAAGTAAAACATAAATCGTATAAAAAGATATTTATAACACAGGCACACATAATTTCAAAACTTTCAATCAGTTACAAATAGAATACAATATTCCTAATAACGAGGTCTTAAACTATCATGTACTTATTTCATTAATTCCAAAAGAATTGAAACGAAAAAACAACATACCCCCTATAATATCTGACAAAACAAATATGTATGAAATTCTAGAAAAACAGAGTCATACTTTTTAAACAATAAATCAACACAAATACAGAAACAAAAAAGAGCGCCGCCAAGCGGGGCAATATACGCCCGAAAGGTTACATCACAGGATGGGAGCAAAATTTAAAGAACATGACAAGTGAAGCCCAAAGGACAGGAACAACAAAAAGAAGAAATTCCAAAAAAAAAAAAAATAATTTCTCAGTTCACAAAAAAGTTCTTACCAGGTAAAGTTATGTCAGAATACATCTAAAAATTGGATGTATCATCCATTTTGTACCACAGAAAAGTGGTCTCGGTTTTTCCCTACAGCCAATAATAAAAAAGTTTCAAAATAAGCTATATATATAGTAACAAAAAAGGGAAGTTAATTGAAAAAAATATTGTAAAAGAACAAAAAGGGATCTGCCAAATGAAAACAAGAGCACTGCAGTGCATAGCAATATATACAAAGCAAAGTCATATATGATTATCTGCACATCGTCTCAGTGTGGTGAACATTTGTGCCAAGTTTCTTTGAAATCCTTCAAGCAGTTAAAGAGTTACAGAGCGGACACAGCAAAGTCATATATGACCGTAAACTCCTAAGTGTGACCTTGACCTTGAAGTTAGTCATCCGAAACAAGCGCCCTGCACGTCGTCTCAATGTGGTGAACATTTGTGCCGAGTTTCTTTGAAATCCTTTAAGCAGTTCAAGAGTTACAGAGCGGACACGAAACACAGTTCAAGAGTTACAGAGCGGACACGAAACTCTGCACGTCGTCTCAGTGTGGTGAACATTTGTGTCAAGTTTCTTTGAAATCCTTCAAGGGGTTGAAGAGTTACAGAGCGGACACGAAATTGCTAAGGACGGACGGACGGACGGACGGATCCGAAACAAGCGCTCTGCATGTCGTCTCAGTGTGGTGAACATTTGTGCCAAGTTTCTTTGAAATCCTTTAAGCAGTTCAAGAGTTACAGAGCGGACACGAAACACACTCATATAACCTCTGATCCCTAAGTGTGACCTTGACGTTGAAATGAGACATCCAAAACATGCGCTCTGCACGTCGTCTCAGTGTGATGAACATTTGTGCCAATTTTCTTTGAAATCCTTCAAGCAGCTCAAGAGTTACAGAGCGGACACGAAACACACTCATATGACATTTGACCCCTAAGTGTGACCTTGACCTTGAAATGAGACATCCAAAACACGCGCTCTGCACGTCGTCTCAGTGTGGTGAACATTTGTGTCAAGTTTCTTTGAAATCCTTCAAGGGGTTGAAGAGTTACAGAGCGGACACGAAATTGCTAAGGACGGACGGACGGACGGATCCGAAACAAGCGCTTTGCATGTCGTCTCAGTGTGGTGAACATTTGTGCCAAGTTTCTTTGAAATCTTTTAAGCAGTTCAAGAGTTACAGAGCGGACACGAAACACACTCATATAACCTTTGACCCCTAAGTGTGACCTTGACCTTGAAATGAGACATCCAAAACATGTGTTCTGCACGTCGTATCAGTGTGGTGAACATTTTTGTCAAGTTTCTTTGAAATCCTTCAAGGGGTTGAAGAGTTACAGAGCGGACACGAAATTGCTAACGGACGGACAGACAGACGGAAGTTCTAACGAAACGGTCTTTATGTGACTCCCCCATTGTTCTCTCTATTGTTCTAACAGTCAAATAAAAAGAAAAATAGTCACATAAACAGAACGGAATGAATGACATCAAAGAGAAAGTACCGTTATGCAGTCACTTAACCATCATTTCGCGGGCACGGACGGAAAGACGGACACCGGGACCATAACACAATAAGTCCCTTCGGGCGTATAAAAAGGCTTATAATTCAAAATGTAAAACCAAAGTCGAAATTAAAATGGGAGAAACACTTCCCAAACAGATCCTTTAACTGGCACGAAATATAATATAATGTGTTTCTGTCAAGATAACATTATACAAAATTTTCATTACAACTTTTTGCACAGAAATATTGCAACAAACAAGTGTCTTTTTAACTGCAGATTAAATGAATCTAGTCTCTGCAACTTTCGTAATATGGAAATAGAGAGTCAAGAACATATGTTTGGAGTTACCAAAAACACATTTTTTGTAACGAATCGGATCAGTGGCTTATTGAAGTTGGTATAGATGTTACTCAAGATAAATTTATATCCTTTTTTCATTCAAGAAATAAAATAATATCATTCATTCTCTTGTTTTCCAAATACTACATACTACATATATAATTGTAAAACGAAGAAAACAATACTAAACATATTTATCTTTAAACAAAAACTGTCCAACAGATTAAAAATCGAAAAGTATAGGGTTTTTCAAAACTCTTCTCTTGATAGTTTCAACAATGATTGGAGAAATTTCATACCAGTGTTGAATATGTAATATGTATAAACGATGTTTACTACCAAAGCCGTTACCTTTTTTCTTTACATGTCTCCTTTTCACACTCTTTTTGTTATTTTCCCTTTTTTTCTAGCTACAGTGCATTCAAATTTTAATATTGTATAGATATCTGTATAGATGTATTGATGTATTTACGAAATAAACGGGCCTTATATATTAAACGCGGTCCCCCCCCCCCCAAAAAAAAGAAAAAACAAAGAATATTACGAAACAAGTAAGTAAGCAAAATCGGGATACGTTAAGAATTTCAGGTAGCAGGGTATACTTCAAATTTTGGCCCCCGTCAATATTTGTAAAAATTAGAACTTCGTGATTTTGGATGTCTGTAAATTAAGGTGAGAGATAATGATTGTTAATTCTTTAGAAAATTTATACAGCCGACAGAAGTAAAATTCTGATGTCAGTTGTAAAACTAACTGCTGGTAGTTTTGTATGAATCAGTGAGACACCTTTTCTCGGAAAAATTCAAACCACGGAAGGGTTCTGTGCTTGTTGATTGATACTCAAGAACATTTTCGCTATTTTGTGATTGGCCCCCATCCCGTTTATAACCTGAAGTTCAGTAAGGACTATTAAATTGAGAAATGCTTGTTCTTGCAGCGAGATCATTGCAGATTGTTCATAAAGTGCAAAATTGATGATTTTGGCATGCTATTTTTCATGGATGGTGTTAAACTTTCGTTTTGATAACTTTCTTTATTCTTGTATGATAATCCTGATCTTGCCATTCATTAGAAGCACAAAACTTGCACGCAATTTATTAAATGGCCGCCCTGATTCTGCTCATAAGGGAAGTGCAATATTGTGACTCGCTACATTTAAGACTGTCCGTGCCAGAAATTTTCGAATCTAAGTGTACCCTTCTACCTTAATTCAAGGCAATATAATTTCATTCAAACACAAGGCAGAGTGACGAAAGTGGACAATACATACAGACTGAAATATTTTCCAGTAACGAAGCAAGAACTATTACTATACAGCTTAGTAAGTTTGATGATAAATAACTATCATATACAAATTAAGGTATCAGAAGCGTAATAGAGTATCTCCTTTCTGAAGAGTATTCAATTCCTATCATAAGTCTACTTTTACTGCAATTCTGAGGGGGTAGGGGGTTGGGGCGTAGGTTAAAGCACTACTGGCACAAATTTTTTCCCTTATTTTCCTTTTTCTAGTAGTAAGTTTTTACTTCTTTCAAGACTTATTATTGATTTATTGTACAATAATGGAAAAATGATTTGGTAAGCGATTTCTTGCAGTGCAAAGTGAATTTACTACTTAAACAGAAGGGATAGAGTTACACGTCTTTAAAACTATTGAGTTACATGCTGTAAAAGTTCTCTATTTTGCTTTCACTCTTAAGATTATATATCGTGGCAGAAATTTAGGTAGGTTGTACGTCTGCCCCAAGGTTATTTTTGAATGAAGTAAGCAAAATTCAAAACAGAAACACAGGATTTGACCTTAGTTTTTCAATGTTGAAGTAAGAATTCTGTCTCATTAAATCCGTTTACTTTATGCACCCTAGAAAAATGATATTGACCTTTTTGTTTTATGTTTTCTTAATTGTTTGCCAATAGTTTGATGTTTCTTTTATCAAAATTAATGGTAAAATGAGTTCTCTGCAAACGTTTTGAATAGTGGCCATCGCTTTGAAATATGTCTCTACTTGAGCTTGAGGAGATACCAAAAGTTATACAAATTTATAAAAAAATAACGGCACGGTAAAAGTTGTTTAAAAATTGCGAAATATTGCAAATCACGGTCACCTTTAAGAATGTATCAAGTAAAAGCCATTTTGTAAACATTACTATTAGTGATCTAATACCTTAATCAATTTATATAACGCTGCTGAAGTGAAGATATTATGCCATAAAGTGGAAACAAAATTGGTGAGACCTACATGTATAAACAAGGGATGCACAATTAATACCTGTTCGAAAACTGTTTGCTGGTATTTTGAATAAGAGGCTAAATTCGTATGCAGAAAAGAAGGTCTTATTTAATCAACAAAAAATATTGACATGTTTTACCTTTAAGAGCGTTATTGACCTTGTTAGTACTGACTTTAATTATATGTTAATTTTAAATAAGATTTTGACTTATTTCAGAGCGAGGACTTTGGAAAAAAAGACAATGAAAAATCAATACACAAAATCAATTAAATATATAGTATATGACAGTATACATTCAAAACATTTTCAAGAAGAAAACTTGACTCCGTTTTAACATTAGTTACTTTCTTAATGATTTTGAGTATTATTAAAATGACAGTAAAATACATTGTGTCGTAAATAAAAAATAAATTAAAGCGTATTGTGAAACTATTTCCATATGCAGAATGTAATCTCTACGGTCACAAAATTAATACATTTACTTATCACATGTAATAGAGCTTTGACTTCGACGTCATTTATGTTTTATGAGACGTTGGTCAAACTGACTTGTTTATTATAGTAAAAGAAAGTAGAATTTTTGATTTTTCGGCAGGGAAGGCTAATATGTCATAAAAAGAATATTACATTTGTGACTTTCCACATTGAATTATTAAACTCGTTGAATAAAATTGATAAAATGCTCGGTAGAGCCTCGCATTTTATTATTTTATTCAACTCGTTTAATAAATTCAATATGAGAAGACACTCATGTTATATCCTCTAATATGGATATTCTCTGCTTTAAATGGTTTGAGATCACTTGTAATATAAACTAAACAAACCACTACCAAAGGATGGGAAATCAGATTGTTGCAAAGAAAGAAAAGTTATCCTGCTGCCCGAAGGGGAAGTTTCTCTTACTGCTCAATCTTGCAATAATCTTAAATAAATGTGATACTGCTCAGGTGACCGAACTTGAAAGAAAACATTGAAAATATGAGAATACACGTTTTCGGAAAATTGACGTTTCATTATTTTCCGAAAATTGACTGGTATGGAAGCTAAAGCCTGTATTGAAATTGACATTTTTTTACCGCTTAAAAAGTGATTTTTAACATGGCTTGAAAATCATTTCTCTAGATTGCAAATTTTGACAAAATTATCACTAAAGACTCTAATACATCAGACATAAAACGGAAATGAATAAATTATTTGACTTCTTAAATCTTTTATTTTTCTAACCATTTTCAACATTTTGGTCAATTTAGAAGCTACACCTACGTAAATTGTGAACAAAATTGTTAAAAATATACGAGGTTTTCTGAAGTATGATTTCAATTCCAAGAAATCACACTGCAGTGGTGAGACAATAATCCACTCAGACTTTAACGTATGTAGCTGATATCTATACAATATACGAATGTCACTGTATATCTGAACAAGATTGATATACATCAGTGGTATAACATTGTTATATATACGGCTTTTGGCACTGGGCGGGCAGCGTAGGAGATACTAAGTCTTACGTAAGAGATACTAAGTCCTACGTAGGAGATACTAACTCCTATGAAAGAGATACTAAGTCCTACGTAGGAGATACTAACTTCCACGTAGGAGATACTAAGTCCTATCAAAGAGATACTATGTCGTACGTAGGAGATACTAAGTCCTACGTAGGAGGTACTAATAAAATCTGTAATTAGATCCTTAAGATTAAGAAGAATAATAACAGATTCGGTTTGATTGAGTCTGTTCATGAGAGGTAATGAAATGTGCAATACCTCTCACGCCCCCTAGCACCGGCTTAAACGGAACTCTACTACACATATGTTGAATGGACTCCATGATCCAAAAAGACCAGAAAACACAACAACACTAAGTCCTATGTAGGTAATACTAAGTTCTACGTAGGAGATACTAAGGCCTACCATGGAAATACTTTGTCGCACATAGGAGATACTTAGTCGTATGCAGGGGGTACTAACTCCTAAGTAGGAAATCCTAACTCCTGCGTAGAAGATACTAAATCCTACGTAGGAGATACTCAGTCGTACCTAAGACAAATTTAAATCTCTCTGCTGGCACCAAGACGCTGCCATAGTAAAGCATCTGAAACACTTAAACAATTAAAAGAAACAATGCTTCTGTTAACAAACTATGAAAGAACAAAAACGACAAAGAAGACAGATTACAAATTAGATAATGCCAGTGTCCAAGGCTTCCTGCTCCCGAAATGCATTTCTTTGTAGTATCAGCAGGATCATATTTTTCGTTTCCACATTTAACCATTTCATTTGCCGTTGTTACTCCAGCAGTAGAAGATTCTGTCGTAGGGCTTGTGTAACCTAGAAAAAATAAATTCATTAATAGATGGTTCGATACCAAAACGCATTTTGTTTTCATGCATAAACGGATGTCAATCTCGATTTTGATTTGCTGTTGCGCAATGATTATTTTTATTTTAAGTTATTTACACTGGCGATTCTCTATTGCAAGATCTATTAACTTATGCACGCACTTACGCCATTACGCATTACGCACGCATACATGTCATATCAATAGGATTATCGTGGAAGGAAGCATCCAGCCAGTTTGCTGAAGATTTTTGGTTCTATCAAGTTGCCCGCAATTGCCTTAACTTATCAATGTCCCGATGTACCCACAATCGGAAGAAAAGAAACACAAATATAAAATACTATTTATTAGGTAAACCAGAATAGACTGCTTAATACATGTAGATGCTTATGAACTTCCATGAGAAAACCAATATAGTAAATTTGCGACCAGCATGGATCCAGACCAGTCTGCGCATACGGTTTCTCTAATTGCAACAGGTTTTGAAAGCGAAAAGCATGGATCCTGAACAGACTGCGCGGATGCGCAGGCTTGCCTGGATTCATGCTGGTCACAAATGCACTATGTTAGTTTTCTGATGGTGCGGCTCATATAGTTTTGTACCTGGTGGCGAGTTGCAGCGGTCTCCGGTACAACAGTCAGTTACTCTGATATAACAAGAAGTAAAACGATACCATGGATTTCCTTTGTATTCTCCGACATGTGTCTATAATAGATATAAATTAACCTTTTAAACAAAAAGATTATGTGATTTCAATATCAGTAAAATGGAAAAACAAGTATGAAAATAATTTTATCATGATCTGTACATGTATTGTTTGCCGCTTTGAAGACTAAAGTCAGTAGGTTTATATCAAATGCCACTTGCATAAGATACAGATTGAAAATATGACTTCTTTTTAAGCAAAATCTGAATGCGAGGCTCTTTAACAGAAAAACGGTAAAGCGAGGCTCTTCATTATAAACATTAAGACTGTTAAGAGACTGGCTTACCCCACACTGTCCATCTGGAAGTAAAGTGCACAGTCTTGCTTTCCCTTCCTGTATGGCTTCTCTCAAACAGCCTTCATAATCACATTCTATGCTGTAGCACTCGTCCTGAAACAAAACTTACCCAGATGATTGTTTCGTTGAAATACCTTTCATGATTTAATGATTTTTCAATTTCAGACTCATAAAAATGACGTTTTACATTTCAAATATATGTATATGCATAATGTCATAATAACTCTATTTAAACGTATCACATTTAAAATCGAGCACATTCTCACATAGCTGTTCCTTGGTAGAATATCAATAACCGATGCATATACGCCAAACATTCATGTAATGGCGATTAAGTACAAGAAGCACAATAAAATTTAGAAAGTAGTCTTAAATTGATAAGTAGCTATGATAAAGAAATATTTCTGAAATTTTAGAGACTATCGCATAAACACCTGTCCTGTAGACCTTCATTTATGTGGGGGCATATATCGTTGCTGCTGTGCGTACGTTCGTACGTCGTCAAACTCCTCCAACACTTATGATTAGCTTGATTTTTTTTCAAGCTCTCACAGAGGAACAAACATGATGTGCCGATGACCATAAGAAAGGATTTTTTCTGTGGCTATTTTACCGAAGTTATGGTCCTTTGATAGGTTTGCTACATACAATATTGAGAAAAATTGTGTGTGCCCAACTCCTCCCACACTATTAGCCTGATTTGCTTCAAACTTTCACAGATGAATAAACTTGATGAGCAGATGACCAAGGAATGATTTTCTTCTATGACTATTTTTACTGCACTTATGGCTCTTTCATAGTTTAGCTGTATATCCTCAAACACAATTTCAAAGATACCGGTATGCTTGAAAGTTTCACGGATGAAGGACCTTCATGTGAAGCTGACCATAAGTAATTGACTTTTTTTCTTTTAGTGAAGAAATTTGGTGTGTTCAACTCCTCATACACCTTTCGAAGGAATGGATTCAAAGTTGCTCACAACCTTATCTGAACACAATTTGCTTCAAACTTTTAATCGAACATCCTTCTATGAAGATGGTCAATACTAAAATCTTTGCTATTTAGAGGATGGCACAGTATTTGTGGGCATTCGTGTCCAATGCACTATTCCAGTAAATTCTTTATTTACAAACAATATTACTTACAACGTCCGGATCATCTACTATATTTGATTCCACTGAAAGTAAACAAAATAAAACATATTATCCAGGGCTTTAAGAAATATAGGAATTATTTTTTTTCTTTCTTTGATACATGTATAACATTGCGTTTGTAGCAAAATGCTTATTGAAAACACTAAAGCATTGAAAACACATTAAAGTCAGTCCTTGCAGATATAATATCAAATGTTAAGTCCAGAAACGGGAAAGTGCTATTTTTCCTACTTCTATTGCTGTCTATTCATAATTGTATTCATATTATTTTGGTTTGCTCATTTGTTCTCCACAGAAGAACCCAATGTGCAATTACTGTGTGCAATTTGGTTATATTTCAATAGAAATGTTAGTTTTAACAATATTTTATATTTTAATCAGTGGTAGCTAAACATTCGGGTCACGTGATCTCTTTCGACCAAACAAATGTCTTATTACAAACAAAGTTGGAATCATCAGTCTATATCAGGGCATCGAGGCATCCACTGAAAATATAGGGAAACAGACGATATAATCAAATACCTTATTTCTTGTACCTTAGCTCTTGATAAGTATTGACGTATTTCACTGCTGCAAATTGATATTTTTCTCAATATCGTCAAATGAAATTGACTACGCATAATTAATTTTTTAGTTATGCTAAAAGAATAATAGGTAACGCTATTACACGCGTCCATCAATGGTTCACTCAGTGGTTCACTCTGATAACCTGACATGTATTGCACAAGCCCCATAACTCTGCTTTGCATTTTTCAAAGTTAAGCCTCCTTTCGACCTAGCAATTTTCAGTGTAGTCTTTAAACGTAATTTGCTCAGTAACGATGAATCTTTATACGCCGATCCCATGTGATGATCTGATTTGAATGAAATACACATTCCCATTACTTTTTATCGTTTTTGTACAAAGTTATGCCCCTTTATGTGCCCTTCTAGACTTAGGTTCACCCGTCCGAATTTGTGTTGTGCTTATCTCAAAATCTATTTGACCTAGAGTAACGACACATTATAGGATTATTATTCAGGACATGAAGTTGTGGACATGCGGTTTAGTTTATGGTCCTTGACAGTCACAGATATATACATTGGGCCTAAACGTTTGTGTCGTTCGTATCTCACAAAGCACAGACACTTGGGGTCTGGAACCCCCAACCCCTCCAGCCCAAACTACTACGCACACGTGTATATTTTTATCATCATCATCGTATATCCAGACCCAAACTATAATCACACAAGCAATGTTAAACTTATTTGAACTAATTTGAAAATATATATAATCTCTCACTAGCTTAAAAATACACAAGATATAAATCTTCGCCAGAAATATCTCGCACACCCACCTTGAAAAATCATGTCATGTTTACTATTTTAACAACTTTCCCCAAGAATTTTGGGAGATTACGCAACCACTCGATGAAAAATGAAAATGTAATTTTAGTCCCATTCAAATACACTTAGGTGCTTTCACATTGAAAAACAGTGTATAATTTCCAATCTGCACACTTCCCCGTCTTAAAAATCATTTAGTATTTAAGATACCCTGTATGACTACAATTTAGGTATACATGTATGTAAGGCCAAAAAAATGTTTCCAGTAACATGCTAAAGACAAATAGGTAGGTAGCTGGTCAGTAATTAAAAACAAAAATTCTGGATTTTATTATCAAGTGGGACCTTTCGGAAACTATTTTTGTGTACAAAAATACGAATAAGGGTGTTATTCCTTTAGAGTATCAGTAACAGGGATATAAACTAGCTATTTTTATTTAGGGGCCCAGACTGTCAAAAACAAATGTTTAATATTAGGTATATGGGCATTTTCTCCCAACAATTTAGGGTCCCAGCCCAAAATCTAGGAACCATGGGCTACTGGGCCCGTGCTAGGGGTGTAACAATATGCTAGACTCACGATACAATATGTATCGTGATACAGATGCAACGATATGGTACATATCGCGATACAAATTGAGTATCGTAAGTAAGCATTTATGTGACAAAATAAAAATTAATCAATGTCTCTACTCTTGGAATGATGCATTTCTTTAGTTACTATCTTTATCACTGATTGTATGAAAGAAATCATTCAATATTTCTACTTTTCACTTATCGTTTCTGTATTGTGAAACAGACCTATGATTCGATACGCGTATCGCCAAACTGATATATTATGATAAAATGAATTTCGAAATAATAGGCCTATGATACGATATGCGTATCGCCAAACTGATGTATCATGATAAAATGAATTCCGATGTATCGTTACACCCTTAGCCCCTGCTGATTTTTAACATCACTGACTATGTTTTAAACATAAAAAGTGCAGTTTTTCAACTTTATGTTAAAACATTAAATTAAAAAAAAAACTTCTCCCAGGCAATGAAAAAGAATTAAGGTCCGGAATTAAGGGTAGGTCGGGATACCGGAAACAAACTTTTTTTCTAACCTAATTTGTATTTGTTTGTGACAAAGCTTGTTTTAAATATTAAAAGAGGATTTTAATTAATATTTTTGAGAGAATTTCAGCAGGCTCAATAGAAAAAAGGTGGTAAATCAGCTTATATACAGAGTTGACTTGGTAGAAAACTTGAATGATTACTAATATCCCCATTACCATTTTTTTCACATTTTCATGCTCCCTTTCGGTTTTAAAAACCGCAAATCGAACATTTATCTCAAGTGATATTGCTAGGATATTGCAGTTCCACTGGTCAGATAGCTCAATTGGCAGAGCAACCCAAAATTGAGGAAATTACGTATGGTAATTTGTGTTTTGGGGAGGTTCCAGGTTCGAATCCTGGTCTGGCTGTGCAAACTGTCGCGTTGTGAAGTTAACTTTTTCTAGTTTGTTTATAGAAGATCTACAGGTAAAATATAAAAATGCATTTTATTTACTTATACTGCTGTAATACTGTATTTACCTTGAAATAAATTTATTCCCCACTATTTTGTTTACTCTTGGGGGCATATTTGTACTCTTTGGTTTTTTTTAACCTCTTGTGATCACTCGATGTCCGGCGTCTGTCGTCTGTCGACATTTAGCTTGTGTATGCGATAGAGGGTTTATTTTTCAACTGATGTTCATGAAATTTTGTCAGAATTATTATCTTGATGAAATCTAAGCCAAGTTCGAAAATGGTTTTTCTGGGGTCAAAAACTAGGACACTAAGTCAAATCAAAGAAAAGCCTTGTGTATGCGATAGAGGCTGTATTTTGCAATTGATCTTCATAAAATTAAGTCAGAATGATTGCCTTGATGAAATCTAGGTCAGTTTGAATATGGGTCATCTGGGGCCAAAATGTAGGTCATAGGTCAAATCAAAGAAAAACCTTGTATATGCGATAGAGACAGTATTTTTCAATTGATCTTCATGAAATTTGGTCAGAATTATTGCCTTGATAAAATCTAGGTCAAGTTTGAATATGGGTCAAACACTTTGTTTTTTGGGCCGTGCGACCATCTATTTGCTGCATCTTGCAGCAATTTTTTACTTGTTTTAGACAAGTGTAAGTTGTATTGAACTGTTATGTGCGTAAAGCAGATTAAAGTTTGCTGTATCATAAATCGTACCGAGAAAATGCAGTTTAAAAGAGAGACCATTATTTTAGAACAAACGGTAGCATAAATTATGCATCCATATTCCCTCGCTTATTTACAAAACACATCAATACACATGTCGTCTATGTTATGCCTTGTTCATACGTCATGGCGTCTCGAGATTTTTTACTATCTCGTTCCAGAAACGTTGCATCTCCAATTCATTTGATCTATCTCTTTCCATGCCATGATATTCTTTTTCCGTTCAAAACGACACATTAAGAATTAAGTTGCAATCAGGAGGGAACGTACACTTTAGTATGAGAGTCTTCGTGTGTTTAGGTAGAAAGGGAACAGTCGTAGAATTCACTTATGTAACTACAGAACCAGTAAGGTGTGTCTTAGGACATGCTTCTTTGAACGCTTAGATTGTTACATCTGTCTGACTGCTTTGAATGTACACACCTTAAGCTTTAAAGCCAGATTACACAAATGAATGTTTCAGAAATGTAGTGTCCGTAAACGACAAAATGGAAACAATTTCTAGTCGTCATTTAAGATATCGGGTACCGGATCTGTATCTTGAATGATGGTCTAAATATAAAGTGTCACTTTTGGAGCCAATTCCCTGTATCAATACTTTAAATTAAGCCAGTCTTTTTAATCACGAAATGTAAATATTTTAAGCACACTTTCACGTTAAGTTTTAGATTTTCAAAACAAAATGTAAATACATATGCAAACAAACTTCTTGAGCACATCAGTGTTCTTCGTTTGATCTAAATGTTCTTATAATTAATTCCTAAAGGTTTCTTTTATCTAAAAGTTGATTTGTTTTATAATGAGAATTTGTTTCATGCCCACTTTTATGTTGGGTTTAACGTAGCACCACCACAATTAAAGGTTATATGGTGACTTTCCAGCTTAAATGGTAGCGGAAGACCCCAGGTGACCCTCCGTACATTATTTCATCACGGACAGGACCTGAGTAGAACCACCGATCTTTTGTGGCTGGTGTGGAATATAATTCAAACAACACAACTGTCAAAGTAAGATGTTTATTGGTTTGATCGATAATACCCCCATGCCGATAATACCCCAATCGACCTAATGCTATTTGGTAGGATAGACGTAGAAAATGAAACTAGAAATCCCCCTTATTGCTGTATTTCATCAGTGTTTGAACTTATATAATATTGTGAATGAAAAGTTTCATCCATATGCTGTATACTGAAATAATACCACTTGCATTCTGTGTCTTGAAATAATATCACTTGCATTCCGTCAGCAAGATGTATATAGAAAGTTTGAGTTCCTAGTTACTTTTTGAGATGAAATAATACTGCAAGGGGCACAAAGGTCCACCAACATCCATATCTGGAATAGTTGTCTTTAACCTAAATTCTTTCGATGTAACGTTAAGGAACGAATGTCTTTGAAACCCTTTTAAAATCTAAAATATGTAAAGAAAATAGAACACGTACAAACTAGTAGGAAAACTGTATATACTCTGTCCATTGTTAGTATTTTGAGGAGCTTGATGTAATACTCTGATCCTCTATATCTCTAATCAAACACCATCCAGCAATTGTCTGCAATTAAACATTTCATTTCAGTACTGGTAATCGTTCATAATAAAAAAAAATCAATTTCAAAGCATTCTTTAGAAATACAGCATTAATTTCCAGATATCTAAAATAGATTGTTTACGTACGATCTGGAAGCCAGCGCCTTTAACAAATATATCATCTATGTATATAATTAAAAAGTACTTCATTTGCATTTCATTTGCTATAGGTATTTCATAAAAATGAGGAAATTTCAATAAGTGATACTCTCAAGTCTTCCGAAACATATCCAGAATGATGAGCCCAGTTAGGTTTCCTAGCTCTATATTAAATTGCCCCTTTTCAGTATTTTTCGTACATTAAAAGTGTTTATGATTTTTTTTGTTGTGTTTACGTCGTCCACAACTTTTACTGAAAATTTTCTCTAACCTGGTACTAGTTCTACACATATATAAACTATTGCTTCTAGTAAATGCACGGTTCTGTTTTCTTACTTTCAAATGGTCTAAATTTTGCAAATTTATCTGCTTAACTTGCATTATAATATTTGAGAAACACCTTTTAGCTGGAAGACTAGTTGATCCTTAATTCCAAGTTTGATTCCTATATTCCCTAGGAAATACCTTTGATAGCTGTTAAACGTGTATTTAACAGACAATCGCTTTGGAATAGTTAATTTATTGATGGAATGTATCATATACTGTAACTAAAGTGGTGGAATGTATCATATACTGTAACTAAAGTAGAAAACGTATCTGATATCATTCTGATATACAGGTATTTGTTTGGTGAGAATATTGAAATAACTAAATTGTCTCTTCATTGAAATTGAAATCAAAGGCTCTATGGTCGTCGTATAAATGATGCAAATGACAACCTGGAGTATCAGCTTAGTCAATAAACAACTTAAAGAGAATTCCATCATCCTGTTTGTAATAAATATTGTTTGATGTTCTTGTTCGTTGATATTTGTACAGTAAAAATAATTGATATTATCAAAACAACACAAATGATGAGTCATTATGATTTGTCAATAGAGTGCTGCACTTGTATACCGCCGTGTAAACAAACAAACAAAAAAAAAAAAGAACCAACATAAGAAATACCCATGGACATTTACGTGTAGCGAGACACACTATTAAGTAACTAGAAACTGTAAATATTTCAAGAATTCTTGCATACCAGACGGGGATTTTCGGTATTTTACCGTATTGACGTATTGCGAACTACATGTATGTAGAAGATTTATGTAGTAATTTATGCTTTATTTAAAAAAAAACGGAATAAAAATCCAATTCCTTGATAGTTCCTCTTTGTTCCTGATAGTATACTTCTCGATTCAAAACACGTTATCAAAACTTCATAACGTTACGCTGCAACTGATGAAGCAAAACCGAAACTAAACATTGTTATTTGTCTTTGAAACGTCATGACGTCTTTCCTGTTTACGGACGTTGGTTTCCCTCGCTTTGAATGCACTGCCATAAGAAATAGTTCTAAAACTTAAAAAGAAAGCCGTTCGATTGATTTTATTATTTTTATTAATATTCGAAATCGGTATGTAAGAAAAGGATTTTGTCACTGGTAATGAGTGCAGATTGGAATATCCGGCTCTCGGGTAACTGTTTAGGCAGTTACTTGGCAGGAGCCTCGTTTCCGCCTAAACAGTTACTCTCGAAGCCAGAAATTCCCATCTGAACATACAGCCAGTGAAAGAATCTTATATTGTTTGTCTTGATATTGCATGCATTTTCAAACGTTGCAACATTCAATGTTTTATAGTTGTATTCTTAACGCATTTATTATTCCTCGCCGATGCCGGATGGACATAGCTTTGGCGTGATCCGTCCGTCTTTTCGTCCGTCCTTCCGTCCGTCCGGACATATGTCTTGGAAGTGGCTTGGAATATTTAAAAAAAAGCTTCAAATACATATTCACCACGGTGGGAAAATGCGGACCATCAAGTTTCAGTCAGATTACCCAAGTAATACCAGGGTTATGGCCCTTATTAGTTTCTAGTGTTAACAATATTGGGTATTATAGATAATTTGAATAATTCTTGATATGGGATTACCTAAGGACCATTTTTGTGAAATTAATTCAAAATTGGACCAGCGGTATTTAAGAGAAAATGTCGTTTAATGTCTATCCTTAGCTCTGGTGGCTACTAAGCGGAAAAATTTGAACAACCTTTTAAAAGGACCCCTCAGGGAACATCAACGCCAAGTTTCATCAAAATCCATTCGGTGGATTTGGGGTAGATGTCGTTTAAACACAATTGTTGATCACGGACGGACGACTATAAGAGCAACGAAAACATGAAATAAATAAATCACACATACTGAAGCGGAATTACAAAAGAATCTGTTTTTGAAACGAGTGTTGAATGACTCAGGAATTTTTTTTCAAAAAATAGAACCGAAAATAGGAAATACCTGTGTGTAAGACAATCATATGCGCGAGTTAATGTTATGAAGATATTTGATCTCCCTGTTTTATAGATTTGATAATAACAAATGGCCTCATGAACATTAAAGAGTCGGGAATTTCAAAACTAGTTATTGACAAATGCTTCGTTTTAAACTTGCACACTGAGTTTCATTTCAATACTGCTATACTGCAACCTTATCTTAAAAAAAACTTAGAAAGAAATCAGATTTGTAATTAAGATCCATTGGACGCATTTAAAGCAGCAACCAAGCAAAATAAACAATTAAAGGGTTCCGTGGTACCAGTGGAGTTTTCTGTAGATCGATTTTAACATTCTGAAATCAATGTAAAGTGTTGGTGAAAGTAGTAGTTAGATAACATTCGGATTTTATTTAGTCTTTCTTTGTGTATGACCAGTCCTATATAGCTTTTATCACTCTCCTGTCGGCTTCTAAACAACTCCCAAAGGATGGGAAATCAGATTGAAGCAAAGAAAAATAGTTATTGTGCTTCCCGAACTGCTTAGTCTTACAGTACCCTCAATTCAATATGATACGACAGAGATCGCATAAGAATGCATGTTTTCGGAAAATTGACGTTTCATTATTTTCTGAAAATTGGCTAACGCTTTTTGAAATGGTGACCTATATTGAAAATGATAGCTGCTTAAAGCATCTTTTATTTCGATTGTGAATTCTGAAAAAAATATCACTTAAATGCTAGCTCTATTATATCAGACAAAGAACAAGCAATTCCTATCGGAAATGAATAAATTACATAACTTCAAAAAAAAAAACGACCATTTTCAGCTTTTTTTATCGGTTGAGCTACATCCATGCAAATAAACTGTCAATGATCCTGTCACTGCAGGTACCACCAGGCTGTGCATTAATGTGTCTCAGGATTTCAAGGATAATTCAGGTTTTATATTCATATATCAAAACATAAGAGAGAAAATACTGTAGAAATAAATGTTTTTGTTTAAAATGCTGTTCTTAAAAATGCGTTAACAAGCCACAGTGAAAAATTAACCGTTACCTTTTCTTGCCCAGACTGCACAAATTAAAGATTATCTGTCATGTGCTATTTTTATATCTTTTTACAGGTATGTATTATCATAGCTTTTACAAGCGCAGAAATCCTACTGATCTCTTAAATATAAGGGACATAGTCGATAAAATGCATCGTAAATCAAATATTACAACATGCAATGAAATAATAAACATTTGTTATACTAGTAATAGCTTTAGTGCACAATTTGAAGAAAATCAATGCAGAAATTTAAATAAAATTGTCCGTATTAGCAATAGAATATTACTAAAACAAGATTAAAGTCTGGTTTCTTGGTCTTTGACATCGAGGTAATAAGAATGCTCCATGCAGTATCGTCCCAACTGTGGCTGCCATAACCTAGATAAAGCTTTTTATATTCTGACGGTCGCACTCCTAAGTCCTATTGCTCTAATTACAGTAAATTGATTTTGTTTAAACTCCTTTGTAAATCTCTGAACTTTGGATCAAATACAAGTATACTATAATTTTTTGACTGATTTGTTTTACGTAACAGCCAACAAAAGTTAGAAAAGGTAATAAAACTGCTGTATGACAACGAAACAAAATAAAAACTTTGCAATCGTTTGGGAATATGGAAAAAAGTGAATTTTTGAGTGTAATTTAAGGGAAATGCCTACGAGTTTGCTGATTTTTAATATTTTTTTTTCTTAACAATGACTTCATTCGTACTGCCTACTAGGCTTTTCACATTTATGTCTTTTTTTCTTTCTTTTTCTTTTAACATCATTTCTTCAAGGTGCATTAAAGAAAGTTTAATTACCAGGTATGCTAATATCTGTTTCAATAATTTTATTTTACCAAGGATGTGAAACCTTGCAACCTAGATATGATGTATAAATCAGCTGTAGATTTGTCTCATAAATGGAGAAATATTTTCTGTTTAATATTATACAATGAAATATAATTACTTTCAAAAGTGTTATATGATGAATGTAAAAAGCAATGAATGTAAGATGTCAAACATTTTTGCCAAATGAGTAATGTCAAAGTCTTTATTTTGTTTTAGATAAGGATCTCGACTGTTTTATATCCTAAGGACGGCAAGGACAAATTTATGCAATCTCGCCAGGCGTATATATGTTTTTGAAAATGACGTCACTCGACCTTCAGCTATTTCCGGAAGTGAAGAAAATGAATGCTAAACTTGTAAACGAAAGCCGTACTTTTATTCGTAGAAAGACATGGGTCACCCCGTCTAAATGCTTGCGCGTGGACTTAATTTTTTTTTAGCTCACCTGAGCATCAGGTTAGTTTTTGTGATCGCCCGATGTCCGGCGTCTGTCTGTCGTCTGTCATCATTTAGCTTGTGTATGCGATAGAGGCTGTATGTTTCAATTGATCTTCATGGAATTTGGTCAGAATGATTGCCTTGATTAAGTCTAGGCCAGGTTTGAAAATGGGTCATATTGGTTAAAAAACTAGGTCACTAGGTCAGATCAAAGAAAAACATTGTGTATGCAATAGAGGCTGTATTTTTTATTTAGTCTTTATGAATTTTTGTCAGAATGATTAGCTTGATAAAATCTAGGCTGATTTCGAAAATGAGTCATATGGGATCAAAAACTAGGTCACTAGGTCAAATCAAAGAAAAACCTTATGTATTCGATAGAGGCTGTATTTTTCAATTGATCTTCATAAATTGTGGTCAGAATGATAACATTGATGAAATATAGGCCTAGTTTAAAAATGGGTCATCTGGGGTCAAAAACTAGGTCACTAGGTCAAATCAAAGAAAAACCTTGTGTTGCGATAGAGGCTGTATTTTTCAATTGGTATTCATGAAATTTGGTCAGAATGATTGCCCTGATGAAATCTAGGTCAAGTTTGAAAATGGGTTATCTGAGATAAAAAAACTAGGTCATTAGAAAAATCTTGTGTATGCGATAGAGACTGTATTTTTCAACTTTTCATGAAATTTTGCCGTAATGAAATCTAGGTCGAGTTTGAATGTTTTTATATCTGAAGTCAAAAAGTAGGTCACTAGGCCAAATCAAAGAAAAACCTTGTGTATGCGATTGAGGCTGTATTTTTCAACTGGTCTTCATGAAATTTGGTCCGAATGATTGCCGTGATGAAATTTAGCTCACCTGTAACGTAGTGACAGGGTGAGCTTTTTTGATCGCCCTTCGTCCGTTGTCCGTCGTCCGCCCGCCCGTCCACAATTTCTTGTGAACACGATAGATGCCACGTTTTCCAAGCAATTTTAATTAACTTGTAAAAAACTTGTAATGGCATTATATCTCGGTTTCTTTTGAAAGCTGGCCCGTTCCCATCATGGGTTCTAGAGTTATTGCCCCTTAAAGGGCCAGAATTTGTGTGCGTGCGTGCGTCAAAAATTTCTTGTCTGAACGATAGTGGTTTCATTTATGATTTTATTTTAACCAAACTTGCACTCAACTTGTATCACCATAAGATCTTGGTTCCTTTCTTGAACTGGCCAGATCCCATAATAGGTTCCAGAGTGATGGCCCCTAAAAGGGCAAAAATGAGCTATTTTGACCTTGTCTGCACAATAGCAGATACATTAATGATTTGATTTTAACCAAACTTGCATACAACTTTTATCATCATAAGATCTTGGTTTCTTTCTTTAACTGGCCAGATGCCATTATGGGTTCCAGAGTGATGGCCCCTGAAAGGGCAGAATTAGCTATTTTGAACTTGTCTGCATAATAGCAGCTTCATTTACGATTTGAAATTAATCAAACTTGCACACAACTTATGTAATCATAAGATCTCGATTCCTTTGTTGAACCGGTCAGATCGCATAATGGGTTCCAGAGTTATGTCCCAGAATTAGCTATTTTGACCTTATCTGCACAATAGCAGCTTTATATGTGATTTGATTTTAACCAAACTTACACACAACTTGTATCACCAAAAGATCTTGGTTCCTTTCTTAAATTGGCCAGATTGCGTTATGGATTTTAGAGTTATAGCCCCTGAAAGGGTCGAAATTAGCTATTCTGACCTTGTTCGACAATAGCAGCTTCATTTATGATTTGATTTTTACCAAACTTGCACACAACTTGTATCACCATAAGATCTCAATTCCTTTTTATACGCCCGAAGGGACGTATTATGTTATCGCGACGGTGTCCGTCTGTCTGTCTGTCTGTTGGTTAGCAATTTCCCTTCCGCTCTGTAACCGTTGAACGCCTTGAAGGATTTCAAAGAAACCGGACACAAATGTTCAGCTCATCGAAACGACGTGCAGAGCGCATGTTTCGGATGTCTCACTTTAAGGTCAAGGTCACACTTAGGGGTCAAAGGTCATATGATTTGCATTGCATTGCAGTGCTCTTGTTTCTTTGGCAGATCCCTCTTTTGTTAACTTACAATCCTTCTTTTGCTCACTTACAATAATATTTTTAGGGGGCCTCCTGGCCGAGTGGTTAAGGTCGCTGACTTCAAATCACTTGCCCCTCATCAGTGTGGGTTCGAGTCTCACTCGGGGCGTTGAATTCTTCATGTGAAGAAGCCATCCAGCTGGCTTACGGAAGGTCGGTGGTTCTACCCAGGTGCCCGCTCGTGATGAAATAATGCACGGATGGGCACCTGGGGTCTTCCTCCACCATTGAACCTGGAAAGTCGCCATATGACCTATCATGTGTCGGTGCGACGTTTAATGCAAAAAATAAAAATAAAAATTTTGATTACTTCCCTTTTATGTTACTATATATAGCTTCTTGTCCTTAAGTGCAATGATAACCGGTGAGCGATATAAGGCCATTATGGCCCTCTTGTGCTTTTTGCTATTGGGGTGTCAATTTCCAGCACTTTCTTACGAATTGGAGTTACCTGGGCTTTAGAACGCCATGTCAGCTTTTCATCTATGAAAAGATATTTGAGCTCGGGATAAACTCATATTCCAGAGGGGTCCGTAACGGACCAAGGGTACATTGATAATTTTAGAACTTCATCAAAATGCTAAAAAGGTCGTTTTTTGATGTTGTCTGAGAGTGTCAGTATATGTCTCGGATGTAAGATATAACCGTATTTAAGAGCTTCAGACCGAGACATTTAAAAAAATATTTTAAAAATAAATTTCGTGTAATAAATGATGATTCTACGGAAGCGGGAAAGGGCCATCAGACGCTAATACGTTTTATTACGTTAAGGCTGTGGAAAGGATATACAGATTTCCTAAAATGCATTTTGGTTTAGCCTTTTTTGTCTCAAACATTAGTTTTCGTACAAACGTGCTAAAAATGTCGAAAAAAAAACCCCACTAATTTTTAGATATTTTTACCCTTAATAGCCTTAGGACGGCCAGCACATACTTATGCAATCTCGCCAGGCGTAAATGCGTTTTTGACAACACAGAAAATGACGATAGTCAACCTTAAGCTATATCCGGAGGTAAAGAAAATGAAAGTAGAAATGTTAAACTTGTTAACGAAAGTCGTATTTTGATTCGTAAATAGTCAGGGGTCACGCGCAGGCAGGGGCGTAACTGGGCCTATTTTGAGAATACGCACGATTGCTAGGGGGGTTGGGGGGCATGCTCCCCCGGGAATTGTTTTTCTTAGAACGTCTCTGGTGCGTTCTGGAGGGTATCCAGATGACGAATTTCAATATAAAAATCATACAATTCATTGTAGCAAATTTGATTTAATACCTATTTTTTTTTATCTTTAACAGCCGATCTGAACCACATTATTATAAGTGACCAGAGAGGGTCCATCACTAGATCTTACTTATCAAGTAAATGCCAAACTGAATTGCAATGATTTTACGGCACAGTGTTGAAAATCATCAAAATATGCAGAACATTTTCCGATAAAGACAGGAGTTAATTAAATACACGTTTTACACGCTTCAGTCGTAAGCATTAAATAACACAAAATTTCCCTGATTGACTATAGATGGCTATGGTCGATGGGCTCGTGTCGTATCAATGATCAGTGCGACATTTTCTATTGACATTGTTATAAATTCAAACACGGAAATGCCAAACGTCGGCTTTTCCTTTTCGCAAATATGTCAACAACATGTTCTGCACTAATTTCCCGCTCTCTATGAATGTTCAGGAGTCCTTACCCGGACAACCGCTTTCTGTACTCATTGTACTGCGCAGATAGGTCTTCACCCTTCTCATAGTGGAGAAGGATCTTTCTGCGGTTGCAGTCGAGACTGGCATCATTAACAGAATGATCAGACATTTTCTGATGCTTGGGTACATATCGGACGCATACTCCAAGCTGCTCAGTGCATCCGATGTCCACCAAATGCGCCAACAATCACATTCCCTGAGAAAGAGGTCTTCGGTGACATCTACTGGCAGGTTGGCACTGTAAAATTGGAACACTTCTTCTTTGCATTGTTCCTGTGAAAACGGACGTGACACCTTTAGCTAGGCTGAACGGGTCATTGTCCACAGGGGATACTACATTAAGGTCCCTGAGGGGCTATGAGTTTACTCAACCGTAACCCAATACCCAATGGGGACATTGTAGTGTGCTCAATTGAAAAAATACTAATAGCGCCTGCAGATACAGTGTACAAAAACATCCAGGTTGAACAGCTAAATTAAAGGCAATAAAAATAAAATTTAAATATTTTCGAAATCCATTTTGTAGCGATAAGTTTATCTACCATTTAATTCATATTTGAAAATAAGGCCAATTTTTTTATTACTAGTTTTACCGATTTGCTTTTTTTTTTTTTTGGAAAAAAGGTAGGGCAGGAGGAGGGGAAAAAAGAAGTGTCCTCGATTGTAAAATCTCAAACGCAGCCCTGTTCAACCTGAACTGAAACTACCAACAAGGCAACACTATCACCAAATGAAATGATGATTATTGAATCAAACTACAGCCACATCCCTGTTCACAAGGCAAACGCTGACAGCCAGAGGACAGAAAGTAGTTGATCACAAAAACTTACCTGGTGTACCTGTGCTCAGTTCTCAACATGTTCGAAATATGCATTTTTATTGTTCTTGTATTTTTATTAAAGAAGGTTTGTAATTGCTCAGCAGTTGGTGCCGAGTGGATACTGGTTCAAATCCGGCTATAACCCATTACCTTTATATGTTAAGTGATTAAGGTCACTAATTTTATATTCTTACACAATGTCATACCATCAACTGTGGAACAAGGTTTGAATCACAATGCTCAACGAACCCCATCCGTGGAACAAGTTGGCAGATAAAAGTTAAAGACAGTCGTGATTGTCTTTTTTCTCACATTAAAATAATTTTCTTTGACTTTAAATAATAAGATATCAGCAATAAAAAATACACTTATCATATAGTTTACATTTTTATATATATAAATAAAAAAACTGGAATAGAACCCCTTTTTTTACAGCAAATATGAAGGAGTCAGGACATTTCTTGTTTTATTATATCCCAATCCATATTCAAAAACTCATCTTTTTTAAAATGCATATGATTTGTTCTTAAGCATTAAACATTATTTTCATGTATAATCAGTATGGAACCTGTTTTCTGATATTCCTGCCCTTAAACTGTTATTTGATTTTTAAAAAACAAAAACAACAAAAAAAAAAAACACTTCACATTTATTAATTTTCCTGAAAAAAAAGAGGTAAAATACCCACTACTAAGAAAATCAACATAAAAAAATAAGTTTACCATCTATGATCAATGTGTGTGCATCATTTTTGGACACTTTGAGTTTGTTTTTTTTTTTAAATCTTACTTTTTTCACTTTCCCAAATTTTAGGACAGGAGGGCCGGTAAAACTAAATATAGAAAAATACTGGCGTAACGTATTTTGGAAGACATAAGATAAATCAAACTCTTTGGGGAGGCACGAGATAACAGTTCTTCGATAAATTCTGCCGCTGATGCTTTACTTGCAAGTTAGGCCTAAAAAAATCTTTGTTTCCGGTAACATGCTAAAAAAATTAGGGTAGGTAGGTTGGAATTTTTTTTTGGAATTTTTTTTATTAAGTGAGACTTCTCGGAAATTATTTTAATGTCAAATAAGGGGGTTATACCTTTAGTGTCGGGCCAAACATTTACGGTAGGTCGGGATACCGGAAGCAAACAATATTTTTTACGCCTTAGCAATGCTTTTTCCCTCTGTAAAACGTTGTTTAACTCGGGGGATGTTTTCAGTATTTCGGTGGGCCCTTAGTATACTAATGTTTACATGTTAATTAACACATTATTGACATGCATATAATTAAATAAATGCACTTTTAGCAATTAATAATTATGGCAGATGTTCAATTAATTTACTATCATGATGTGGAATATAATTAAATAGATCTAGAACTTACCAGAAGAGAATTTACATCATTCTAAGTTAGCTTACATTAGGGAAATCAAAAACATGGACTTGCTCCTTTCGTGAGTGAGTAAAGCCACGTTTTCATCTTTATTACAGAATTTGGTTATCTGTCCTTTCAAAAACGTCAGCGTAAGGCGACGAATGCACAGTCACCATTCAAATATTACATGTTACATTTGGAATATACCCAGATACAACGATAAAGCGATACAATCAAGGGTTATAAACAGTGACACGAAGTAGGTCTGCGGTCGGCTTTTTGTGAGGGACTTTTCTCATTTTGAGATGAAGAACACAAGAATTCAGCTGTGATTGATAGGAATTTAATGCCTAACCCCCCTTAAGCATCGATTTTTAATGCAGATTTCGCATTTTTAGACTTTTTATTTTTTGAAAATGCGATTTGAAAATGACGCACGCGCGTATTTGCGTATGCCTGGTTACGCGCCTGGCAAGGGTCACCCCGTCTAAAAGTATCCGCGTGGACTTCTTTGTTTTCTCTTTTTTTGCCATTGGGGTGTCAATTTTCAGCATACCTGGGCTTTAGTACGGCATGTAATCTTTCATCTACGAAAAGATTAAACACAAATCCAAAAGGGGTTCGTAACGGACCAAGGGTACATTGATATTTTTGGAACTTCATCATATCGCTATAAAGGTCGTTTTAGATGCTGTCTAAGAGTGTCAGTATATGCCTCGGATATAAGATATAAACGTATTTGAGAGCTATAGACCTAGACCTTTCAGAAATTTTGTGTAATAAATGTTGATTCTAAGGAAGCGGGAAAGGGCCATAGATCTGTGCTCTCCCTATTGAGTCAAGTTGGCAGGCTTGGTGGTCTTGATAGTCTATAACTTCCTTCTTTTGGGATCAATGTGTCAGAAATTACATTTGAGGTAAAAGGTGTTTATGAGGGATACATTTAGTCACATTTCAATTCAAATACAGGCTGTCACTTGATTATTCGTTTCGGATGATGTTCTGACTTGAAAAACGGCATAGTCTTTGTTGAAACAAATTTTTCGAAAATAGTTTAACATCGATTTCCGGAAACGCATATTTAAGGGGGAAAACGAAAGTAGGAAAAGTATGTGTACAGGTGGGATAATCTATATATTCATGTGAGAGTTAAAAGGATATTTGATCAGTCTGATCTGGAAATAATGGCCTCCGAAACGCTACAGAGTCGGGAATTTCAAAAATGCTTCATGTATTTCCTTATTGTACTGCAACCCTGTCTTTTGAAAACTTAGAAAACAAATTTACAATTAAGATCCGTTCGAGGCATTTAAATGCAACTAAGCAAATGAGCATTTAGTGCCGGGGTCTTTTTGTCCTAAATGACCCAAAAAGTTGCATCCAAGTCGATATTTCTTTTGACCAATATTAATTTTCTGCAATTTAAAAAGCTGGTTATAGTTGTGATATTGCTCACGTAATGTTATTCAGTCTTTCTTTGTGGCCGTGCACGTCCTATAGCGTTTATCAGTCCGCTTACACATACAGTAACCGATTACAATACATCAGTTAAATACTTTAGTCAGGCTAAACTAAAGACCAAATCTGCAAAAGAACGATTCTGTAGTCTGTAAAAAGGTTTAAATCTTTCAGGTTTACTAACGTGGAGTAGAGATGTACACTATTACACATTGTGTTTAATCAGATCAAGTTTTCCTTGGACTAATTTTCAATGAACGAGTGACATATGGACACATTTTCCAATATTTATACATCGTTTAGTATGATTTCTAATATTTTAAATACCTATTGAAATGCTGGCCAAGACACTTATGATATAAAATGTATAGATTAAGTTAAGATATCTCTTTCAATAACAGATATTCAAGAGATTCTGAATATTCATGTTTCGCACCATAAACAATGTATGATTAGACAGTTTTCAAATTTTGATTTAAATTCACTAAAGACATAGTACAAACTTTTTCATTGATATTAAATTTGAGAATTAAGCGAATATGGATAAAAATGTAACTAACCAAATCAAAATGATTTGTTTTTGTTTACTTTTGCATTGATTTAACAACCTATGATAATTGGATTTTGTAATATGAGGATTATACATGATTTTCTTTTCCTATTGAATTTTTTAAAACGAGTAAAATAAAATAATATTAATTGCGAGGCTTCTGTCAAGCATTTAATCAATTTCTATTCAGCGGTTGAAAACTTCAATCGGAACAGTAATAAAATGTTTAATCTTTTAGATTTCCTACCGATAACATAAAAAAAATCTACTGTTTTAAACTATTTAAACAAGTTAACTTTGACCAAAGTCAAAGCTGTATTAATATGTATATCATGTTATAAGATTTACTATAAGCACTCGCGACGTCAAAATGTGATTATAAAATTAATGAAATTTTAAACACATTTACATGCCCATTATCACACTGAGAAAATTTAGTCACAGTTCAGCCATACAAGTAAAGTAATTACAGCACGCTGTTTAGAATAACTAAATAAAATATGATAGCATGACACAACTAGCAAAACAATAAAGAAAACAGAAATGTATTTTACAATGCATGCTTACTTTAAAAAACCAAACCATAAAAGCAAGAAATATACCCTAAATTGAAATAAGAACACTTTAAAGTTATTTTTTTTCTGATGTACAATATTCTGATCTGAAAAACCAGATCCATTACGAAACATGAAAAAGTTGTAAACATTATACCGAATTGGCCAAAAAATGTACTGAATGTCTGAAATAAACACTTAGTATTAATATTTTTGACGATTTTTTTTCGAAATATCCCAAGATATCGATGCACAATGTCACTATCAAATAGTTTGTGTTGATATTCTCTTTAATAATCAAAATCACTAGACGAGTTTGATATCTAAATCAAGTCGAAATGTCTTGGAAGTCTGTATATACATTCATCAGATTTTGATACAAAATTGTTAATTTTTCGTATAATAAACCCAAATATTCTTAATGCATTTCAATTCTTATAACTTTAGCAAAACAAATTTTTTCTAAAGTATAGCTGTATTTGATTTATGCCCTGACATATTAGGTGAGTATGCACTTTTACGTTTCCTAAAGTATTAAAAGTGTCATACTGCAACGCTATGTGTGGCTTTTGTTAGTTTTAATTTGGGACAAATAAGTCAACGTGCAAAAATACACTTAAAAACGCGCTGGAAATAAAATGTAATATACAGCAGACCTTTCTGTTATTATATCACCAGTCCTTCATAATACAAACACATACTTAGCCCAGTTCCATTTCATAACCGTCAGTTTATGAGTATAAACATGTATGACCTTTATCGTCCTTATCATACGTTTGAAATATTTCATTCATTGAAAATTGATGTCATATGCGAAATCATTGATACACAAAACATAATTTCATAAATATTCATTTTATATATAGTTTCAGGAAAAAAAAAAGTTTTCGGGCTTTTAAAATACTGTATTTGTAATTGTTATGTTTGTGTAGACTTGTAAAGGGAAAAGACTAGATTTCAATTTAGTATAACACAATTCTGAGCATATAATATTCATTAAGTTGACCTTCAGTTTACTGCAGTACCATTTTTCAGTATCAATAGCGACAATTTTGTTTAAACATGTATCTTCATTCTAATAAAATTAGATAAAATCATTTGATCGTGATTTAAAGAGATACATAATTCACTGTAAAATTAATTGTAATGACTCGAAGAGTTTGCAGAACAAAAAATACCGACACTATACAAATCATGCTTGTTTAAATATCACATCATTCACACAATTAATACATTAAACTAATATACAACTCTAGGTACCACAACGAAATCAGAGTAAATATAAGGTATGAATTCTCAAGACTGAACGATTTTTAATGTCAGCTACAACAGTTTAGCATTATCCATTTTTTCACATCCGTTCATAATTTACATAAATATTCAATTATGTTGGTTTAATTACAATTGATATAAGGCCAAACATCATGCTCTCTTTAGCTGTTGCAAAACAATTTCACCTCTAAACATAGAATTCTATAAATTTTAAAATTTCATTCAAAGAACGTGAATCACTATGTTATTTGTGTATGTAGTCATCTATTTTCAACTCTGAAACTAAAGATAAAGAATCAAGTAAATTAACATGCTAACATTACTTAAAGTAACTTAACATTAGGAAGCTTCATGAGAAATTCATAAATCAAGTAAACATTGAACGTGTTTTTTTATTTCACAGCGTCTGTTACCAGCAAAACGAAATTGTATTCGGCTCCACTAGCGCTGATGCACGGATGGTTACCTGGGGACCCAATTTAGTATATGAACTTTTCTGAAAGACAATATACTATTGTTGAAAGATTGCTTCTTTCAAGTCAGTTTGTAAAATGAAAATCTGCAAACAATGCAACGTTTCTGACCCCATTATTAAAATTGCAGTTTAACTCACTTATTCCGCTGGATATCGTAAGCTGGTAATAAAATGACAAACACCTAAAATAATGTTACATCATAGTTTATCTTGTGGCAAGTCAGGCAAAATCACGAAGACACATTAAAATTACATTTAATAATGAATCTTACTAAAACGGTGATAAATTTCACCCTTGACCTCGGCTAGCACATTATTTGTATAAAATAATTTAAGTGAAAATAGATGCATTGTGCTTAATGTCCTGGCAACTTAATTTTGCAAGAAACAAAACCTTTTTGTGTCTCTGTTTTATGCGGATCAATAAACGACAGGAATGATCTAAGAAATTGATGCAAACGTTGTTCATGATTGAAAATCCGAAACAAAGGATTCAAAAAATCGCAAGTAGCATTATAATTGTTATATCTAATCAGTTTGAGTGAAAATCTGAATTATTGAAACTTTATAGTAAACTATGTAAATAACATTAATCACAAACACCGATTTTTTTCTCTTATTTCATTGATAAGTCTATTTAAAAATAAATTACAATTTTTTAATAAGTATTACTATCGTCTTTTTGTTGACTTATTGAAACAGTTAATAATTTAATCTAAAAACATTGTGGTGGCCTCTTAAGGTTAGTTATTAGTTTTATTAATTGGTCTTATATCATTATAACTCTGCAAGGCTTGGAAATCTCTAGTATTTTGTTATTCCATCTGTGTCAACTCCGTTATCGTCCCTAAAGCCACAACTATTTTTGCAACCTATATATAACCTGGCACCATTTCTCACTTGACCAAATCAGTATAGTGTATAAAGGATAAATGTTTACAATTTGTAAATAGGTTTTGTACTTCTTAAATGCGATTTCGTGTACAAGGATTTAAAATTGTACATTTGTGAAATTTAGAAAATCACAATACATGTCCAAAAACATTGATGGCGAGAAGTTGAGGCCACTAAAGTACTACAGCGGCATGTTGTGATGCTAAAAAAAAATCATTGAAAGTATGAATACAACTAAGCAAAACAATAGAAGAAAACAAGAAAGATGTATGTTTCACATTTGGTTAGCTTACTTTAAAATCAACCAAACCAAAATATGCAAGCAATATGACCCAAATATTGAAAATGACACGTTTAACGTTATTTTTTTCTGGTATATCAATTTATTCCTGACTTATAAAAAAACCCAGACCCATTACGAATAACTATGGAAATAAATGAGTTTTGTAAACTTTAATACACGTAATTGGCCAAAAATGTTACTGATGTCTCAAATAAGCCTAGTATCTTATATTTTTGACATTTGTAAAACAATGTGCTTTTTCCTAATGCATAGCTGTATTTTTGACTTATGCCCTGAAATATCAAGGTTAGTAATGACAGCTTATGACGTTACCATAAGCAGATAGTTAAAAGTGTCATACTGGCAAACGCATGTGTAGGCTTTTTGTTTAGTTTCTAATTTGGGACAAATAAGTCCCCAATCCGTGCAAAAATACAAACAAAACGCGGCTGGAAATATAATAATGTATTTATTCAGCAGTAACATTTCTTGTTTTATATCCCATAGTCTGTCACTTTCTTCTTTTAGAATCATTTGGCAGAATTTACCTTTGACGGAAAAGATGGTTTATGCGGACACATTTAGTCAAATTTCATTTTAAATATAGATTGTCTTTGGGGATGTTCTAACTTAAAAATGTTAAAATTCGTTTTCCGAAAACACATACTAAGACAATGTAGACAAGTATATAGGTCATTTCATCTGTTGTCCAAGAAAAGAATCTTTTTATATTGTTTTTTTAAGGTTTATGATGGGAATACAGGTGCAAACTACATGTACTTTGTATATACTTTTCCCGGATAGGTGATTGGGGTCTGAAAACGAACAGTCGCAAACACAATGACTCATTTCAGGACCACTCCATTTATTGTCCAAAAGACAATAACTTCAAAATTATATACAGTATTAAACCTAATTTGAACAATTTTTATACCGTCAGATAAATCAGAAAAGAAAACATGTCTTTGCACGTACAAGGTAACCGCAAAATATATGGTTGAAAAGAAAATTGTGTTGGCTATCAGAAAAAGAGCATGAAAAATGATGAATCATAAGAGGAAGTTTTTCACTCAGCTGTGTTTTTGATAACATCTCACAGATAATTTAGATATGACTAGGAGATATCAAAACTAAACAATTCATAAGTAAAAACATAATTTAGCCCAAGGTTTTCATTGTCATAACCGTTCGGTTTTACTGAGTATGAAAATGTATTGACCTGTTATCGTCCTTATCATATTTTGCATTATTTATTTCAGTTGAAAAATTGATGTCATTGCGAAATCATTGAACACAAAACAGATAAAGTTTGCATACATATGTCATTTTAATAAATTTCAGGAAAATAAAAAATGTTTTCGAGGCTCTTTAAAATACTGTATTTGTAACTTTGTTATGTTTCTTGTAAGACTTGTACAAGAAAAAGCCTGCTTTTCAATTTAGTATGACGACACAATTGCTAGAGCATTAATATGTTCTTAAGAGTGACCTTCAGTGTTACCTGCATGACCATGTTTTACGTAACCAACAGCAAAATGACACATCTTTTGTTTAAAAAATATGCTTCATTCTAATAAAATTAGGATAAAATCATTTGAATCAGATGACTTTAAAAAGAAGCATAATGTACATGCATATCTCATATCTGTGTGGCAAGCAGGAAAATCACGAAAAACATTAAAACTACATTTAAATATTACAATGAAATCTTCACCTAAAACGGGGATACAATTTCAACCCTTGCACCTCGGCTACGCCCATTAGTTCTTAAAATATATTTAAGTGAAAATAGATGCAATTGTGACCTTAATGTCTGGCAACTTTTAACATTTTTGCAGAAAAAAAACCCTTACTTGTGGTCGTCTGTTGTTATGGCGGATTTGATAAACGAGAGGAACTGATCTAAGAAATTGAAGCACACGTTGGGTTTCCATGGATTAGATAAATCCTGAAACATAAGAGGGATGTTCAATAAATACGTAGTAGCATATAATTTGTTATATCAACTCAGGTTTGAGTGCTAAAATCTGTGATATTATTGACAACTTTATAGTATTAACCTATTGAAAGAAACATGTTTCTACAGGGAACACGCGAAATTATTTTCTCTTATTTTCATTGAATTAAGGTCTATTTAGAAATACATACAACTTTTTATTAATACATTTACTTTTATCGCACTTTTTGTTGACTTAGGAAACCCTGTATAATGACTTTACTCTAAAAATACATTGTGGTGGCTCTCTTTAAGGGTTTTAGTTATTAGTTAATTGGATCTTATTCATCATTATTACCTCTGCAAGGCTTGGCAATTCTCTAGTATTGTAGAATTCCAGTCTGTGTACAACTCCGTTATCGTCCCTAAAGCCACAGACTATTTCTTGCACACCTATGATATAACTCTGTGCCCACCATTTCCTTAACTTGAACCTAAATCAAGTATATTATGTAAAAGGATCAAAACTGTTTTACATTTGTAAATTAGGTTTCTTGTACTTTTAAAATGCAGATTTCCGTGTACAAGATTTTAAATGTTTGTACATTTGTGAATTGTAGAAAATCAATGACAAATAGCCTTGTTCCAAGAAAATATATGTATAGGCGGTAGGCTTAGTCATAAAAAACACTTAGCCGAAAAGCAGAATAAGTAGACAAAAACGAAAAACAATCATATCAAGAAATGCAGAGAGATACGGTCAGTGACAAGACACCACAGGGGATCTAAAACCAATTAATGTGAACAATAACATTTTAATAACAAATGTTCGACTTGTGTTGTACTACTAATTCCGATTTGGAAATCAACATTTTCTAGTAAGCAAGATTTTTGTCTTTAATCGTAAGTGACATACAAACTGTTGTTGCGTTTGATTTGTGATTATCATGTCATCGTGCATATAGCGACTGAACTGTCCGTCTGTTTGTTCCCCGTCCGTCTGTTTGTCCGTGCGTCCGTTCGTCCGTTCGGTTAACAAGATGTAACCGTTTTGCATACAGTCCACATTAATGATCCAATTCAAATCAAACTCACACGCAACAATCTACAAACTGACATTGACTCTTACATGATCTTCACCTTTAAACCTAAAATGTTAAAAAGGGATATTTTATGGCCATAAAGCAAGTACACATAGTCTAAAAATAGATAATACTCGCAGTAATCGAACCTTATGGAAAGACCTACAAACTGACATAACATATATGACATTGACCTTCATATGTCTATGACCTTCAAACATAAACCAACAAAAACATTTTGGTATTAACAAAGGGTATTAGTGCTAGGTGTATGTTATATATTACCGGGTATTAAATTTCATCTCATTAAATACCAAAGTATGCGTATATGTATGTTCATTTTATTTTGGTATCTTATATCTGCAAACCTCTTAAACGTGTTCAACGTTTTATCATATCCTGCCTGTTTGGGTTTGACCTCCTTATTTGTTTTGAACTGCACGTAGTAGCTATCTTTTTCTTTATCAGCATTTAGAGCGTCAACTTCACCGGCAAACACTGAAAGAAAAAGTATACTCTCTGTACGTAGGGACAATTGATAAGGAAGAAGCACAAGTGAAATAAAAATAGCAAAGAACAGCAGTAATGAGACCAAGGTTAAAGAGGTAAAAATGTACCTATCAAACGGTATAAAGGTGCAGATCGAGAGGGTTAAGATGACCCTAGGTCGCTCACCTTAGAAACACAACATAACAGAAAACATGTTTGACCTAGTGGCTTCATGAAAACGAATATTCTGACCAATTTTCATTAAGACTGGACCAAAAACGTGGATTTAAACAAATATTTTCTTTGATTTGACCGAATGACCTAGTCTTTTTGGCCACACGTGACCTAGATGTCATCAAAGCAGCCATTCTGACTAAATTTTATGAATATCCAGTGTAAAATGCAGCCAATATTGCATACAAAAAGGTTTTTCTTTGATTTGCCCAGATGACCTAGTTTTTAATCACAGATGATCCTTATTCGACCTTGACCTAAATTTTATCTAGACAATCATTCTGATCAAATTTCATCATGATCAGATGTAAAAAGCATACGAAATGTTTTAATTGGTTTCACCTAGTGACCTAGATATTGACCCAATATTACCGATATTCAAACATGACCTCGATTTTATCAAGGCAACCATTCTGACTTCATTTCATGAAGATCCGGTGCAAATGCAGTCCCTATTGCATACACAAGGTTGTTCTTTGATTTGAGCCAGTGACCTAGTTTTTGACCCTAGATGACCAATATTCGAAATAGACCTAGATTTAAAGGTAATCTTTCTGACTAAATTTCATGACCCTCAATTGGAAAAATACAGCCTCTATCTCATACAAAACGTTTTTCTTTGATTTGTCCTAGCGACCTAGGTTTTGACCCAAGATGACCCATAATCAAAATTGACTTGATTTCATCAAGGCTATCATTCTGATTTAATTTCATGGAGATCAATCGACCAAATAAGTCTCTATCGCATTCACAAGGTTTTCCTTTGATCTGACTTAGTGGCCTAGTTTTTTTTACCAGAGATTACCCAGATTTAAACTCGACCTAGAATTTATTAAGGCAATCATTTTGACTAAGTTTTATGAATATCCAGTATAAAAAGCAGCCATTTTTGCTTGCACAAGTTTTTTCATTAATTTGACCAAGTGACCTAGTGTCTGACCCTAGATGATCCATATTCAAACTCGACCTAGAGTTTATCCAGACAAACATTTTGATCAAATTCAATAATGATCCGATGCAAAATGCAGCCCCTTTTGCATACACAAGGTTTTTTTTATTGTTTGACATAGGGACCTAGATTTTGACCACCAATGGCCCACATTTGATCTTTGCCTAGAAATAACCCAGGCTAGTATTCCGACTAAATTCTATGAATATCCAATGTAAAAAGTACCCCATGTTGCGAACACATGTTTTTTTGTTTAATTAGACCGGGTGACCTAGATCATTCATATTCAAACTCGGCCCAGATGTCATTCAGACAAACATTCTGATAAAATGTCATGAAGATCCGGTGTAAAATGCAGCCCTATTGCATACACATTTTTTTCATTTGAACTAGTGACCTAGTTTTTGAACCCAGATGACCCATTTTCGAAATTGGTCTAGATTTCATCAAGGTAAAATATTTTCACATAATTCCAGGAAGACCAGTTGAAATATACAGCCTTTATAGCATGCATAAGGTTTTTCTTGATTTGACCTAGTGACATAGTTTTTGCCCATAGATGACCCATTTTTGAACTTGGCTTATATCTTATCAAGGTTATCTTTCTGGCAAAATTTCAGTAAGATCAGTTAATAAATACAGTCTCTATCGCATACACAAGATACATATTGACGGACGACAGACGACAGACAGACATACGACAGTCGCCGGACGCCGGACACCGAGCGATCACTAAAATTTAGATAATTCCCCTTCAAGGCACCAGCTCACATAAACTACCACTTATCCGATTGTATAAAACAAACACGACGAAACACAACGATTATGTTCTCAATTTCTTATCTGAAGCGAAAACAAAATTTGCTAAACTTTTAATGGTTCGACCTGACAAGCTGGAGTAACTTGCCTGTTCGTTATTTATAAGGCAACGAAAATTAAAAACTCCACAGGCTGTCTAACACTACGATACTGAATGCAGGCGTTGTTGTTAATGGACGTAGTGGAAGCAATGCTACCGTCAAGCCCCCTATACAGAACGAACAGAGCATAACATCTGCACGTAATACAAGTACAAAACAACTTAGAGACATCCGGTGTTTATAAAGCGATTTACATGGAAGCTTCAATGTTACACAGACCCGTCCGCTTAGCTCATTATGGAGAACGCAGATCTATTGGTCGCGGGGTCCTGAGTTTGATCTTTCTTCACTCCTTTGTCATACATGTGGTGAAGTTGGCAGTAACAGATAAGTTCTAGTACAGAACCCAGGAACATTGGTTAAGATAACTGCCCGCCGTTACATAACTTTTTTCTGTTAAAAAACGGTGTTAAAACAAATTAATGATACACAGAGTGGTTATGCAATGAAAAGGAAAAGCGCCGTGTGGTCTCTAGTTAAAATTGTAGGATTGCTCTAAACAAGAAAACAATGGAAAGAACTAGACATACTGAAATTAAAAGAGGAGATCTTCGGTTATTGAGCCTACATATTACTGATTGCCAAATACAAAATATCATATCAAAGGAGTGCTTTAAAAATACACAAAGCTACAAAGACAGAGGTATTGGAATCACTCACGCCGAAAAACTAAAAAGTTCTAGCATATTTTATTCTATTATCATTATAAAAATGCACTTTTCAATAACATAGTATGAACAATATTAACTGTGGAGGGATCAGTCATTGATTATAAAAAGTTATTAGCCTTCTACCCTCGTATAAGTAATCCTTTAACTGTTTTAAACCTTTTTCTATCAAGAACATGCGACGACTGTAGGGGACTAAGACCGTACCATATAGTATTCAGATATCAAAATCTGAACAGTACAAGCGCCGAGTGTGATCTGGCCTTGTAAAGTCCAAGAGAGCCGAATGCATCCAGAGCAAGCTCATGTTAAATGTACTTCAAAAATTCTGTTTTTGGTGTAGAAAAATAGGTGAACGCCAAGAAGAAGAAAAATAGAACTGTACAGCCTTATTAAAGAAAGGACTTTATGAACATTTCTATTTATTTACCAGAACTTGAATACGAAATTAGTCTAGGTACAGGCAAAATGTGAAATCACATTCCCATCCAGTCATAATAACGCATTAGAATATTGATTTTAAAACTATAAGCACTCAATTTTTCTCGCTGTAGGTTTTTAAACCTAAGTTTTCATTATTTCGTTCATTTTATATTTCAACAAGAGCTGTCCGTAAGACAGCCAAATTCGACTATTCGAAATATTGTCCCAGAAGAAGGAAAATATTACCTAAAAAGGTTAAACACCGAAGGCACAAGCGAAGTTTCAATTCAATATCTGCATTAGTTTTGGAGATAGTAACTTGCATGTAAAACTTCAACCAGAATTTTCTAAGTTCAAAAGCGGGCATAATTTGCCCAAAATACATGTCAGAGTTATGGGACTTGACCCAGTGAGGTTGGTAATTGATCTAGAAAAAGAAAAAATAAGTTTCAAATCTATATGCCTTTTAGTAATGGCTGTAGGTACTTGCACGCAAAACTTTAGCCAGGATTTTCTAAGTCCAAAAGGGGGCATAATTTGGCCAAAATGAACGTAAGAGTTATGGGATTTGGTGCTGTCAACTAGTTTTTTAACCACGAAGACACATATTAAGTTTCAATTCAATATCTGCATTAGTTTTGGAGATAGTAACTTGCATGTAAAACTTTAACCAGAATTTTCTAAGTTCGAAAGGGGGCATAATTGGCCCAAAATACATGTCAGAGTTATGGGACTTGACCCAGTCAGGTTGGTAATTGATCTAGAAAAAGAAAAAATAAGTTTCAAATCTGTATGCCTTTAAGTACTAGCTGTAGGTACTTGCACGCAAAACTTTAACCAGGATTTTCTTAGTCCAAAAGGGGGCATACTTTGGCCAAAATGAAGGTCAGAGTTATGGGACTTGATGCTGTCAACTAGTTTTTTAACCCCGAAGACACATGTGAAGATTCAATTCAATATCTGCGTTAGTTTTGGAGATAGTAACTTGCATGTAAAACTTTAACGAGAATTTTCTAAGTCCAAAAGGGGGCATAATTTGCTCAAAATACATGCCAGAGTTATGAAACTTGACCCAGTGAGGTTGGTAATTGACGTAGAAAAAGAAAAAGTTTCAAAGCTATATGCCTTTAAATGATAGCTGTATGTACTTGCATGCAAAAACTTAACCAAGGTGTGACGCCGACGCCGACGCCAGGGTGAGTAGAATAGCTAGACTATTCTTCGAATAGTCGAGGTAAAAACGTGACAATCCAATTTTATATAGGACAATAACTTATTATGGGTGAATCATAGAATCCCATTAGGTTCGCCACTTAAGCTGAATTAACATAAGGGTATTAGCACAATATTTCATACAATCAAACAATAAAGAATGTGAAAAATAGCAAAGTCAGAAATATGAAGACTGTAGATTACGTTAACATTTTACAGACACTAAGTACAGAAAGGAATTGTGCTACGAGTAGCACGTTAAAAATACTACCACTCTCCTCGATTATCGAGTCTTTATAAAGAAACGATCGTCTTAAACACATTACTGTTAACATAAAAATCGCATGTAACGATCCGAAAAACAAAAGTACACAAAACCATAAACAACATAAATTATCCTGTAAACGCAGAATTGAACAGGAATAAATTATCCGTTGTCAACATAGTTTCTGCAATGGTTTTTAGACCATTCATAAATCGGGACGGTGCATGATCATTTTCCAAACTAGCCTTTCATATTAATGAAAGAAAATCCAGATAACGTCAAAGAGTACATATTATGTTGCAAAATATATTTACAACACTGTTTTATTTTTGTTATATTTACCTAGAGAGTGCTTGTTCAGTTGTGCCTTGACAACAGTATAGAATGCTTCGCAGTTATTGTACTGTGCGTCTGGATTCAGTACTCCATCTTAGGAATCTTTAGAAACAAGAACATATGAAATAAAGTCGGTTCGTTTCGTAAGTGTGACTGTAATTAATGTTAAAAATTAACGGTACAATGCTGCGCGAAGAGAACTTGCTATAATAGAAAATCTTAGTTGTCAGTATTATTATGCAAATATAAAATCTAACTGCTTTCATCGTCACTTCAGTAAAAACAAAATTTCTTCCTGAGATATTGTTCTATCATGCAAAAGATTTCAATTTTTTTCATATTTCAACACAATTTTACTCCGAGAATGCTTATTTCCGTAAGGACTTTGCTACCTCTTTTGTGCATTTAAAACCAAACCTGATGTAAGATATTGTTCAAACTTCCAAGGCCAGTAACACATTTCGTCATCTTTAATTCTTGCTTCTTTCTCTTTCTCTTGTTCCGTCTCAATCGCGTTCAGATAATAAGTCCCGTTATGAAATACAACTGCTATGATCCAGTCTTCGCTTTTTGCATATGGTGTACACATTATTTTTGTCAGTAACCCTCGTCGACAAACAAAATCTGTGTTAAGGTTTCTTAAAATACGAAGTTTTTCTAGTTATTATAAAACTATTGTAAGAAAGAGTAAAAAATGTACAGACAACAAATATAACATATCAAGCAGTACATATATGAACAAAAGGCAAATTGCAAAATAGGGAAACATCCTTGGAACGGTCATTAGCATATGTTATGTGAACTTGAGTTTTGCATAAATTTTAATTCTATCTCAATATTACTGTTACAAATGCATATGTTTACAATGAGTTTTGCAAGTAATTTAAAAATAAATGAGCCGCTCCAACGAAATGTTACTTGCAGACCTACTGAACAAATTAGTCTCATTGAGTAGCACTGGGTAAAAAATACGTACGGTTACCTTACAAACATTTTAAACTTCTAACATATCGTTGCAATAGGTAGATATACCGTGGGCTGATCATGAAACTATTGTAACAGTATAAAGATAAAGAACAAGCTACAGTAGTTTCACTCACAGCCCTCGATATGTATTAGAAGAAAAATACAATTTGATAAAAAATCCATTTATTTAAATGAACACTTTAGTACCTTGATTCTCCATCAAGTGGCACATCTGATGGAGCACTTGCTTCTGAATCACCTTCTTTAGAAATCTTCATGTCACTTAACCCAGTTTGTACATCAGCAAGTTCTTGGTCAATCTGACTCTGGTCATCCGAGTGTTGGCTCTGATCATTTGTGCAAATAAGATTTGATGAAATAGAAATAGTGGAAACTCCACAGTTCGTTCAACATGAACTAAAATACAAACTTCAAGTAGGAGCTATCTATTTAAGATATACATGTGGTAAACTGAAGCAAAGTACAAGGACTGAAAAATAATTACAATATCATTTTCTGAAAAAGAGTTATTTGAACTGAAAAAAATGATCCCGGGTGAAATATCTGGAAAAAATGGAGACAGCACCGCTAAGACTTTATGGTAAGCTTTGGTGGCAATTGACCTAGAACCTCATGCAAACTTTGCACTTTTTACCTTTAAGCAGCGAAACTGTGTGCATAATTGCCTCATAATTTAGCAATCTGAGTAGAAAACTATGTAAAGATCAAATAAGTTAATGCCCTGGGGAAAGTTGGACATTTTCTGTAGTGAAATTTGTCAACAAACAGACGATTATTTTGAAAAAGTCAAAACCCACAGAATTTCACAGGGTGAAATATGTTGAAAACGCTACTGCTGGAAAGAGAACAAGCTCAACTTCCCATATATATGCGACAACGTATGGGAAAAATATGTAGAAATATGAGAAAATCGAAGAAATCAATTTCAGGACTGTTAGACGCATGACTGTGTTATCATGCATAGCATTTAACATAGATAGGTTACTTTTGCTTTGCAGTGATATAACATGGACAGGATTAGGATTAACAAAAGGAGTTCACTCAACAATTTCACTATATAAACAGATTGTGTAAAGAAGGCTTAGGGTAAATCTCTTACTTATACATGATCATTTTTGTCGTACGTTCCCGGTTACATATGTATATTCGTTCGTTTCAACTTTATTCTATTTCATTAAGGGTACTTATTTTTCATATTGTTTAATTCTTGTCAATTAAAACTATTACTTACAAAAGAAGAAGCAGAATTTTCTTTGTCCTTCATTGGTTTATCTCGCCCTGAGGCTCCTTCGTTCGGTTTGAAAAAATATTTACTATAATACAATTTGGAGGTATAAAACGGACATGCGTCTTTTATTATATCAGAAATACCTTACTTTTGCTGGTAATCTTCCATACCTTTTAATAAACTTGTGATTGACAATTATTCATTTGATGCATTTTATGTTCCGATAAAGGGAACAAATAAATATAAACTGCTCAATTTGCTCTTTTTTCTGATTAGTCCTGAAATCGAATAATTATGCATGACGGTTTGCTTTTTGTTTTGTTTCTCTGATGAAATTGCTCAAGATATGTTATAGTTTGCTTCTGGAAAGTCTGTAAGTATCATGGAATTAGGCGCATTAGTTATATTGGTATCTATTCTATGATTCTATCTTTATTGCAGACTTCATTTTTTTTGTTAATCTGATAGACGCTGTTCGTTTCTGGTCTCATCTCTTTATTTGTCCAATGTCTTAAAAAACTAGACGGGGATGCGGTACTACATTATTCGGTCAGATTTTGTTAATACTGCCGCATATCTTACTCAACACTACACGTTACACATTCCCTGTCCGTATATTGACACTGTTTACAACAACGACATAGATTTACTTGAAATATATTTCTTATGAATTAAGATGCATCTTTATTGATTTTACCCAAATACGTAGTATTTTTTGAGGTAACTTTAAAATTAACTCTAATCAAACCCCTTTTTTTGCTATAAATATAAAGCAGCTACTATAAATAATGACATGTTAAGTTTCAATAAAGTCGTTTCTGATTTAGACGTATAATCGTATCATGTTAATGTACAAATTTCAACTTCGCAATTCCAATTTCATACTGGAATTTTTGAAATAATTTTAGAGAAAAGAATCTTTAAAGGGCCTTAATATAGACTTCACTCAGTTTCTAATGCTTATGTTCGTCGTGGTCAGGTTGATGGATCCATCGGTAAAAAATGGTACCGTGGTGAGAATGTTGATACTAATTCTTTAAAAAACATGGGAAAACCTGTCTCGATTCTCACATAAAAGTTTGCATTTTAACGAATACCAACTTCTCCGAAAACATGATTACTTTAAGACATCTTAAGAAAGAATACAGGTATTGTTTAGTTCCGACAGGCTAGACAATCAATTGATTTTCAATTGACGTATATACTATATAAATATTTAAGTAACGAACTTAATCTATCAGAAATTCATTTGAAAACATCAAATGCAGCCAAAGGAAATGAAAACTAACTCGGTTTCATAATATGAAATGAAACCCCATAAAAGCACCTAACATCGGCTTTAACGGAAATCTATTATACATTAGTTGAAATCACAATTTATTTTGGGTCGATTTTGAAGGAAGTTCTACAATTTATATTGATCTCTCTTGACACCTCATTCCTGATAGAATCCATCATCACAAGGGTATGAATGAAGAGGCCAGTTTCCTTTTCAAATATAGAAAGGTTGAACGCACTCATTGATCCAAAAAGACCAGAAAAAATATTAACACTAATGCTGCATTCACATGTATACTAGATCTGAGACATATATGCTTTATCATATTATATCACTACTATGCCGATTGCCTCTCTTACATGTAGTAGTTGCTTAGCTTTAGCCTTATTAAAAGCATGGAATACGAACGGCGTGAAATCATATATAAGACTTTAAAAGTACAATGGCGAGGATGGAATTCTCGCTACGTTCCTTGTACTGAACACGAAACTCGTATTCAACTAGTCTTAGTGTCCATCTTTCTAACCTCTGTGGTTGGTTAGCTTTTGGGTTGTTTGAAATTGATTAGAGACATTTCGCATCACTGATTGATTTAAACGGTTCTCCAAACATTTACATCTCGAAATGTTCAACAAAAATACTCGAATGTGGCAATCTCTTTTTTTGTTTTTCCAGTTTTTATTTCATTTCAGTACATTGACATTACGGAAATTGGAAAAACAATCTCTTTTACTTGCGACGCAATAATCTTTTTTATCCTGACTCCAGATACTACCATTTCCATCACCTGATGCGTCTACTTTAAGTTCGAGTTCTTTCTTTGGGTTATAATAAGATATTACAGTGTCACTGGTCAATGCAATTTCTTCTGTTTCTCTCTTTTGCCATTTTACTCCTTTCTGAGTCATCCAATCTATCTAAAGTACCTGATCTTCTAAACGAAGATCTGAAAACGACCAATTCACATTCGTCTCCTGTACATTTTGCTAGTCTTAAATTTCATTCTAGTCAATTTTGGTTTAGTCATGGCATTTTTTTATGAGATTAGGTGATTAATTTGCAACCTCATTTGTAGATACATTTTTATTACCAATTTATTGTTATATTAACCTTGAAGATTCTTAATATAAATCCTCTAGTTGTCATTTTTTGCAATGATTGCTTGAAAAACACAGAGCAAAATGTATATTCGAAATATAACACATCCAAGTTGAAGAAAATCAATTTACACACCTCTAAAACTCAAAACAAATTGTCAACACACAAATTTAAACAACCAACAAAATTATAAACAATAAATTCACGAAAGAACCAACAATTCCATCTGCAAACAAACAAAGTATCGACTTCGAAACGAAGCCACAATTAAACAACCAAACAACCAAAATACTCTCCGAGCAAATCTAAAATAATGTACAATGAAACGCACGCCAACAATCTGCAACACGAATCTTTCTTTCAATGACTCGAAACAATTTTAAACTGCATGTATAATATGCGACTTTCTACTTAAAATGATTAAGCACCTTTCTTATTTGGTCCATTCTCTCTCTAATGCAGTTTTATCAGTAAGGTAAATACAGTAAAAACTTTTGTTCAGCTGTCTACAGTATATATTTACACCTTAGGTTAAACGCCGTTTGAAACAAGTGACAAAGAATAATTCTGACACACATTACCTTACTACCATGATGTTTGCCTCTTTGACACCTGTAGTAGTCGCACAGCGTTATTGGTATTAAAAGCATGGAATATGAACGGTGTTGTTCAATATGTAAAAAAAATGAAAGGCCTGAAGGGCCTGAGAGTCGGCTAATGATAGATGTACTGGTAGTATAGTCTACCAGTTTCAGTTTGGTTTTAGTTTTTTTCCCCAACTGAACAGAGATTTTGTTACAATAGATGAAATGGACATTCAATCGATGCCTAGTAAAACTTTGATTGACATTATACAAGTATTTAAACCCAATATATTTCTCTTAAATTGAAGAGTGGTTCGCAAAAATAAAAATGTTGAAAGTACAAACTACAATTTGACAGGTGACACTAAGATACTGCCCATGACTATAAATATTTTTCCAGTAAACATTTGCCTCCGGCATTACCAAAACAGGCAATTATCGGCTGGTATATATTCGCACATGATAAAATTTGAATATGAAAATTTATATATTGAAATTTTATAGCGCGGATTGCCACATACAATTTGTAACGGATGGACGAAAGAACTGTTCAGATATTTTACAGATAAGGGACCTGGCAATAACCGTGTCACACGCTAGGTATTGTTCAATCATATTATAAGGGATGTGAATTTAAAATATACTTACTTTTGCGTTTAAAGATATGTAAATGTTGCTGATGATATATAGTGTCATGAATGTTTACACTGACAGGAAAATTGCGCATTCGAAACTAAGAGAAGTTACTCAGACTAGCTACCAATTTCGGAAAAGATAACCAATATTAATAAATGCAGTTCTTTTTCAGTTAAAACCATCATTTATTCTATTTCAGACCTGTTAACCCCTTCAAAACCATGTCAGTAGTCCCCAAGTCTATGTACTTTCAATTATCCGCTTTGATTCATGTAGACAGACAGGCCCAGACTGGGATGAAAAAATGTTTGAGCCATTTTTACGTGGTCGGTAGCAGGGTGGGTGTGGGGAGGGGTGTTCCTTCCCGCTTTGAACTGCAGTCAGATTTTGAAATGGGCATTGTGGCAGGTGGTAAAAGGGCAAATGTATCAAACTGTAAAGTGGCAATATGGGAGGAGGGTGTGGGAGGATACCCCCTCCTGCAAGTAGGGTTTGGGGTATCACCACAAGCAAATTTTGAAAATGTAGACCCTTGATACAGCCTTTGGTGCGATTTCTAACTGAAAATCTTATGTTTCAATTTCTAAATATTACCTAGATTCTTTTTAGTATTACAATATTCAAAGTATGAATGACTGTCACTTCATATTTTTACTTTCAGGTCATGCCTCAGCACTAGAATATAAGTCTGATATTGATTCTATGTATGTATTATAAAAATAAATTCTAGAATCATTTCTGTTACAATAATATCTATCATGTCTGTTACTTTAATGTTTAAATTTCATAACACAGCTCGATATTTACCCAAAATATTATATCCGGATATGATTACACTTTCTTTTATACCGCCAAAATCTCCAGTTTCAACAATATGTTTTACAAATTGTGATGATATGAAGACAGTTTAGCAGCAATTGGCAGTATCTGACATTGAAGTTTACGGTTAAATTATTTAAATCATTTCAAAAAAAAAATTGTTTCGTTTCGTCAAAGCACGTACTCTAACATAGACGATCTACTTTCGATTTCAAAAACTACAAGAAAATACAATTTACTGTTTCGCCGATTTGTTTATTTCTCGAAAAATAAGAAATAAAATCATTTTTAAAATCAGTAGTAATTAAACAAATCAGTAAGAGCTCTTTCTCGGGATAATTTATCCGCTTACTGACTGCAAAAATCAAGCCATGTGTCATCATGAAAAGCAGAATGGGTGACGGTTTCATTTTTTTGCGAACCTGAATCGTAAGCAAATTATCCAAACCAGTCAAAATTCCAGAAAGGTTACGATCTAGATTCTTTCTAGTATTACAATATCCAAAGTATGACTGTCACTTCATCTTTTTACTTTCAGATCATGCCTCAGGACTAGAATACGAGTCTGACATAGATTACAGTCGAACTTCGATGGCTCGAACTCGAGGGTCCCGTGGAAATTAGTTCGAGTTTTCCGTTGTTCGAACCATCCAAATGGCGGCCATTTTGAATTTGGGAATTCGAGGGCATGATGTGTTACAAACCTTACATCGTAATATATTGTCATATTGTACCTAAATGTGAGTATGATACGATGATAAATAAAAAACGAACGCTGAAATATGCTTTATTTCAAACATGACATGATACGGAAAAAACACAAATAAAACACTAATATAATTATAAGAATTTGGTGAAGACAGCATCAAATAGAAAGACATGAATAACAAACCTTTTTGAATCATAGTCCAGTACAAATATTATCAAATTTATTGCTTTCCAGTAGCCGACTTAGCTATCCCCCCGTATCCAGGTCCTTTACTAAGTTGTTCAGCCATGCTAAAGCAGTATGAAAGTTGACGTCGGATCTCCCGTTTTTATGCAGAAAAAATAAAGACAGACGTAGTATGTACATTGCTCAATCATTTTAAATAATTTTATTCGTATAAATAAAAGCCCATTAAAGCATTGCAGTGAACGAAAGTCACTGTTTAATTTGTTTGTCGTATACCGACGCTAATTACGTAAGCGTGTGAAAATTACGCACGCGCCGGTTAAAGGGGAAGCTTGGCGAATGTCAGACAGAAGTGTGAAAAACTTTGTAAACACAAGCCATCCCGGCAAAAATTGTCTGTTCGACTGAAAAGGTGTAATTATCACTGTAATTAAGCCGAGGGGACCACCAAATGAGTTCGAGAGTTCGAATTATCGAAGTTCGAGCGATCCGAGGTAAAAATATATAGAATAAAGAAGGAATAAATTCGGGACCGGGCGAAGAGTTCGAGCGATCCCGGGTGTTCGAAAGATCCGAGTTCGAGCCATTGAAGTTCAACTGTATATGTAGGTGTAATAAAAATAAATTCTAGAATCATTTCTCTTACAATAATATCTATAATGTATGTTACTTGAATGTTAAAATTTCATAACACAGCTCGATATTTACCCAAAATATTATATCCGGATACGATTACACTTTTCTCCAGTTTCAACAATATATTTTACAAATTGTGATGATACGAAGACATTTAGCAGCAATTGGCAGTATCTGACATTGAAGTTTACGGTTAAATTACCTCTTATTTAATTCTTTTCATAAAAAAAGTTGTTTCGTTTCGTCAAAGCAGCCAAACATAGACGATCTACTTTCGATTTCAAAAACTACAAGAAAATACAATTTAATGTTTCGCCGATTTGTTTATTTCTCGAAAAATAAGAATTAATATCATTTTTAATATCAGTAGTAACTAAACAAACCAGTAAGAGCTTCTTCTTCCGATAATTTATCTGTTTACTGACTGAAAAATTCAACCCACGCAAAGTCGTAGAAGCATTGTTATAAACAGATCACGCGTGTTCGCCGAGAAGTGTCCAGAATGTAGTTAGGATTCATCCGCGAAGTCTCGCGGAAGAATTAACGTACTGCACATATCTTATTCGGGTCATTTAAAATGAAGCTGTCATAATTTAATTTCATCGATGTGGTAAACTCTTTGATAAGAGACATTCCAATGCTTTCAGAGGTACCCACTCAATAAAATACTAGCAGTATGTTCTGGAACTATATTTTGTCTTTCGCTGGATGCTACGCAAGCTTTGTAAGTCTGCGCAATTCATAAAATGCACAGCACAATAAATTTGTTATTTGCGCAATGATTTTAAAGATTATTTTTTGAAACGGACAGGGTAACAAATGGATAATTTGGCTAATAAGTTATTATGCAGTTTTTATTTGAACTTGTGAACATCATATTTGCTATTTTGTGACAAAAGGGCATAAAATTCGTCACTATAATCATATGCGCAAATGTATTACCAAATCCCGCAGAATCGTTATGCGTGTTTATGCTTAATGAGTTACCGCGGAAGAAAATACGTGGCTTTATCCCAGTATTGCACAATTACAAGTCATAAATATGACAGATTACATCGTATATTGGTCATAGCAAATAGGATTGACATAAATGAACTTCATTCGATCAATGAACTCTTTGAAATTAGAGACAATCCAATGGAACTACATCACTTCGCTGTGTTGTGAGGCCATTTAAGAATGAGAAATCGTGCGATAGCAAGGACTCGTCAAACGCTTGACAGCGTTTAGCCGACTCAAAAAAATGAATAGTACAACTATGTCAAAGTAAATTGATAGTTTTTGTGTAGGTCTCGCTGCACATAAAGACTGCTGCTGGAATAGTCGATAAACTCTGTAAGAAGATCCTTTGAAAGCAAAATTTAGCGAAATAATAGCAGAACCGATTTAACTTGTTGCTGGAAATGTCTGTGCAAAAATCAGGGTTTTTTTGCCGGAATTATGGGGACGGGATTGATGGGAAAGCTTTGTTCAAAGGAACAACAACCAACAATTCCAACCGCCAACAACGAAAGTATTAACTTCGAAACAAAACCACAATTAATCAGCCAAACAACATAAATATTCGCTTAGCAAACAATCAAACGAAAACCACAAATCTCCAACACAAATCTTTCCTTCAAAATGAATCTAAACAGCATAAAACTGCACGTATCTCATGCGACTTTCTTCTACAGCTAATAAACTCTCATGGGAACAAAACATATGTTATAGATATAGATGTGCTTCTAGAAAGGCATCTATAGACATAGTACTAGAGATCAATCAATCACCCAAATAATAATCCTACCTTGCATTTACATTTACACCTGTGTAACGAAAATTAAAAGGCAAAATGCAGTAACTGTATGGTTAAAAACTTAATGATAAGTCATTTCATTTAAATGTCCATTTTCATGGTAAATACTGAAGAGTTTTTTCTTGTTTTTATGTATGATGTGTGGTATGATATAAATGACATTATACATAAATTTCAGCTTAAATAGTTGATCCGAATTCATTTTATGAGTCTTAAAACATTTTGTGATATCATACAAAAAGCATGCATGTATTTGACAATTCTTTAGCATTGATACAAGTTTTTTCTGCAGTAATCCAGTTATAATTGGGGAATAAATATTTATCAATGGCTAGATAGGTAGGACTATCTGCAACATGGAATTAAATAAGAAGTTTCAGAAAACCATCAATAAAATGCTTGAAAATTATTAAATCAAGACTTGAGTATTTTTTGCGGTCTTATCTTATTATATATAAGCAATCATCATTAACAGTTTTAATGGTTTTTTATAATTTGAAGTTTAAGGTACTATCTCTACATCTAAACTATAACAAGCTTCACGAGGGACACAACCAAGTCGTGTTTAATGAAGGTCCAGAATGGCATCATCCTGTCTTCACACCAAAATCGTTTTATATGATCTATCGGCTGCTCATGACTTCACTGGCCATCAAACAATATTACATCGCCTTCAGTGCTATTTCAGAATAATGAAAGAAGATGAAATAGATAAGTGACCGCGTCGATAGTACGATAGTGCATTATCAACGCCTGTATCAATACAATATTAGTACTGGATACAAAGAGACACTATACGCACACTAATCATGTTGCTGCCACGGTCTGCTGCTATATTTAAGCCAAAATAAGGCTTTGCATCGTATTATATGAGTCCTGTCTAGCTTATATCGTCTCTTGGATGCTTAACTACATATTGAAGGTCAATAATGATAAAACATTAGAATTATAGTTCAAATCAAGACATTTCTCTAGACACATGGGTGACATATCGGTGAAAATCCAGTGGCTTTATGATGTAATGAACAATCTTTGTAAAATATTTTAAAAAATAAAGAAACAGAGGTTAACCTCCATGCGAAGCTGACACCTACACAAAATAGGTCACATTGCCAGGTATCTTACCAAGACACCCATTGTACCATATCAATTTTTTGGTTACCTCACAATTATGATAATGTTACGCATTCCTGGACATATCATAAAGCCTGACATATCATGTGAACACGGATTCTCGCAGATGAGTCTTTTTTGTTCATTTGTATTATTTTTAGCTGTATTTTGATGGTGAAGGGTAATTATTTAGTAATCTAGAGAGCTGTTTTTACGTACTTAATAATCGATTGTTGTTTAGGAATGTATATTAATCTGTATGAATACACGAAAAGAGAGCATCAGTTATGTATATTTAGAAAATTGCGACTTTGACAATGCATTTTCAAAAAATGAATGATTGATGGCATACGCTTCAACATGATTTTAACAGGAATTATATATAAATGGATAATCTCGTTACAAATCGAGGATTATTTCACAATTACTCTTAGACTACAGCTGGCTTGGCGATCAGCATTAAGAGGGCAGTTCGAGGACTGGTCAGCCCGGTGTTAGTATAATGTGACTGGGTGGGGTATCATGTCACGTGTCTACGGCGTGATATTCCAGTGAGGCAGCATTATAAAGTTGGGCATTGTGATCACTGCTACAAGTAGACACCGTCGTTTATATGACTGAAAAATTGTTGAAAAAAAACCCGTTAAACCCGAACACACACACACACACACACACACACACACACACACACACACACAGCTTATGGTATAACTATTATTGTGATACTTAATCCGGGGCCTTATCTCAGAAATGGTAGCAGACCCCACCCTTCTATTTATAATACATAATGTATACACATTGTTATATTGGAAAATAACTTTAAACGCTCTCGAATAATATTAGATAACATTAAATAACTTCTGTTTTTCTGCACAGCATAGAAATCCTAATGATACAGGACTAGTGTAGAACGAGATAACAGACGCAATGATCTGACCATGGGAACTATTACACACATTTAAAGAAGAAAAAATACTAAGCAAATATGACCCTACTGAACAGAAAACAACTTATGACGAAGGCAATTTTACATGATACTCGTATTATTATTGTTATTCTTCAGCGTGTAATAAACTGTATCTTTGAATGTGGCTTTTTCTTTTGGACTTCTGTCTTTGTTTTTTTTTTTTTGTCAGATATTGTTGTCCTGTTTGGATTAGCCTTACTGATAGATAAACACGCTCCCTTGCGCACAAAAACTATTGTTCTTCGACCTAGCTGTCCGTGGTTTACAGACGAACTTCATAAGGCTAAACACTTATAACGCAAGCCTGAGCGAAAATGGCGTGAATCCAAACTAACAATCGAACATCAACTTTATAGGGACCAATGTGCTACCATGAATAAACTCCCTAATTCAGGCCTGAACCGACTACTTCTCTGATAAGGTGAAGTCGTGTGGCACTGACCACAAATGTTTAGCTAAGTTAACCAAAAATCTACCATGAGAAAGCCATGATGCTTCCCGTCCCTCTAACACAAGGAATTTGCGCAGAAAGGACCATGTATGATAAGGGGTGTTTTGGGCCCCCATTCCAATTTTGTTTTAATATGCATCAATAACTTGGCAAATGTATGTATTTTCTCATTTCAGTTGCCAAATTTCCCAAATACTCCATTAAATTCATAAAATAATAATTTAACTATAGGTGCCTGTGTGTTTGTAATTATTTTCTGAATTAGGGGGTATACGTAAAGAAAATAAAAAAATGGAGATTCTGTTTACCTAAATTCCAACTTTTCACAATAAATAGTTATAACAGTAGTGTACAAATATTTATAAAATTAGAAAACTGCCATATGATATTTGAAATAGTGCAGAAATTAAGGGAGATAACTCTTCCTTACTAAAATCAGCTGTTTGTAATGGAAAACATGGTTTTCTTTGATTATTTTTCGAAATTAAGACATGTAGAGTGGTTTGAACCGTTCTATATGTTTTCTATTTTCCATGACCACTTTAATAATTCAAACTATAATAAATTAAACAACTTGTTACCATGGTAACGGAATGTCCATGAATATAATTTTGCACAAATGACGAGTTTGAGCTCAATTTACTTGCCCGTTTCATCGTATATAATATTTTATTTACCTTTACATGTAGTGTTCTCTATCAGTACTTCATCTGACGTGATTTCTCGATTGCCCTTTATCTGTCTGTCTGTCTGTCTGTCTGTCTATTTGTCTGTCTGTCTGACTGTCTGTCTGTCTGTTACTCAATCGGTTTTTCAATCTGTAAGTTGTGATCATACAAAAAATCCAAAAGTAGAGTTGTGTGTGTGTGCGTGTGTGTTTGCGTGCGTGTGCGTGCGCACGTGCATGCATGCGTGCGTGCGCATGCGCGTGCGCATGTGTATTCTTTTGTTTTTGTTTTCCTTTGATGTTTCTTTGGTAAAAACTCGTCAAAATGTAAGACAAAAGTGATAAAGGGGATCCTTAAATGCTTTTGAAAGTGCATTTTGTCAGCTGCGAAATACAGGTTATACATACACGTTAAAATTATATTACCCATGGTACATTAGAGGGTTTGGGAATATGCTAGTCGTTATAAGCCGTCTGAGGACAACAACACTCAACTATACAACGGCCTTCTCAACTGAACAGATACAAGTCCAAAAAGGGGTCGAATTTGTAATAAAACAAAACAGATTTATGGATTTTTTTTAATTTAGTTCAGTTCTTCACAGTAAATAAGTGTCCATTACCGCAAGTGGTAACTGAGATACTGTTAACATACAAAACCTAAAATTAACCTTATTAGGACGCCGATGCCGATGACAAATGGATGGACTAATTGAAGAGTCTTATGTCTATACCTATTCTTCGAATACGCTTACTAAAATTGTGATTTCTCTGATGATACAACTTTCACGAAGAAAGTGACCTTCGTCGCAGGACCAAACTCCTGTTTAAGATGTATACATTAATGTTAAAAATTGTTAGATAAACATAAGAAGAGACAAAATAGTACTTTATTGACATGTCGAAATGTCAAATCATTTTAATAAGTTATGTTAGATTTAACATAAATCAATAGATAAGTTTCAATATGATATATATTTCATTAATACAGTAAAATTCAAATAACACATTATAGCAAAAGAAAGCATATTTGTTTTATATTGGTGAAACAAACAACTTTGCTGAAGACATAACAAGGAAATATTAATTATGATATCTAATAATACTACAACACATGGAAGCAATAACAAACAAGGCAGTCTGAAAGACAGCTAAATCCCCCGCCACTGTTATCGATTGTGAAAGGGTAAACATTTGACGTTGAGCTGTGACCTTGTTCTTGAACTGACATGGCTGACTCATGAATTCTACACATCTTCTTGATGAGGTGATCATTTGACCAGTTCCATGAAAATCCTTCAAGGGAAAGGAGACACAGAGTTCAAACCTCTTACCTTTAGCTGGGCCCATGACCCTGAGTTGACATTTCTGAATCACAAGTTCTTGTTGAGGTGATCATTTGACCCAAGTTTGATGAAAATCATTCAAGGGGTTTAGGACATACAGAATGAACACGAAATAGAAGACTAAAACCTTTTATCCTTAGTGGTGACCTTGACTTTCAGTTGGAAAGGCTGACTCATGAATTCTGCACATTGTCTTGATGAGATGATCTTTTGACCCAGGTTTCATATGAATCCTTCGAGGGGATAAGGAGATAAACAGCGGTCACAAGATGGAAGACTCAAACCTTTGACCCAGAGTTGCAACATTGACCTTGAGCCAACATGTCTGGCGCATAAGATCTGCACATCGTCTTGATGAGATGGTCATTTAACCCAAGTTTCATGAAAATTCTTCATTTGAGCCAATTTGGATGACTCATACCTTTTGCTTATTATCTTAATGAGGCAATCATTTGACCCAAGTTTCATGAAATACATTCAAGAGGTTTGGGAGATACAGTGTGGACACAAAATGGAAGGCTCAAACCTTTGACCCCGAGTTGTGGCATTGCCCTTGAGCCAGCATGGCTGACTTATGAGTTCTGCACATCATCTTGATGAGATGATCATTTGACCCAAGTTTCATGAAAATCCTTCAAGGGGTTAAGGAGAAATGGAGCTCACACGAAAGTGTTATGGACGGATGGAACGACAGACGGACGGAAACCATTTCTTTTACCCCCACCACTCGTGGCGGGGGATTAATAATGATTTCACTCATGTACATATATATTACCCCACTATCTACTTGAGAACTGTGGATTTCGGAAAAAAAATAGTATCAGTACAGTTCATAAAAATACAGTTTCAGTTATTCTCACATATAACATCCTTTATCTTATGTTTATTAATCTACTCTTCTTGCCAGTGAGGATTTACTTATGCTAAATATCTGATACAAAATGCTATATAGTGTATATTTAATGCTAAATGTGACACCTCTTATGCCTATGTACAGCGCATGATAATGTGCAATTGTTACATGTTAACTGTTTAAGGTTAATTGATATTTATTAATTGCTAAATTCCAAAAACTAAATGCTATGTACAAATTATCATATTGCATCTATTTACATTAAGTGTTAAATGCTTAATGTCAAATGGATAATGTGTAATGTCTACCGGTAAATGGTAATCGTCAATATTTTTTCTTTTCGACTACTAGTATCTGATGTATACATCTTTAAATAAATGTATGTAACTTTAAAATATTTGAGAAGGCATATTTTCTCCAGCTTAACCTTGCTGGATACGATTGATTCTGCCTTTTTCGATCAGTGTAGATCATGATCAGCCATGTACATCTATGCAGTCTGATCATGATCTGCACTGTTCGTCATTTATATGTTTCTGGTATGCACCACTTTCAGCAGTTAATGGTTATGATTAAGTTGAAAGATGGGCAAATTCATTAATGAAATTCAGCAGGGGTAGGTTAATATAAATCACCAATATATTCTAAGTCATGGAGACTTGAGACAAAAGTTATTTATTAAAAATATTCACGGACATGCTTTTTATGGAGTATGACTATTATTTTTTTCAGGTATTTATTTTAGCAAATATTTAGTTTTAAGCATTATGACATTTATTGTTTTGCATTTTGCAATATAAAAGTAGAATGTATCATTATTCAATAGTATCCTTTATTGAGAGTATTAATTTATCACAGAACCATTAACTTAAGATGTTTATTATTGTAAGAGCTTAGCAATTAGCAACTGGTGTTCTTTGCATGTATAATTTGACATTTACAGTGCCGGACTATTATGTATGGAAATCCATTCAAATTGCCAAATGCTTAATTTTAAAACAGTGCAAAATGCTGTTGCCAAATGCTTAATGTAAAAATAATGACTGCTAAATGGCGATTCACAAATGATAAATGCCAATAGTTAATTGAGAGCTGTGAAACAATATATATGCCAAGTTCTAACTATTAAGTGCTTAGTCAAGAAAAAACTTGCACACATGAAGGGATGAATGCTTGTCCTTTGTTACATAACTTTTTTGTTTTGAGTAAACTGTAGACACAATTGAACATGTTATTGTTTTAATTCAGACTGGTAGTTACATGCATTTCTTTATGAAATGCATAAGCTACTTTACATTATATTTAGCGTTTCGCATGTAATACTAGTATATATGACAATGACTGTGTTCACAAATACAAAAAAAATGTAGTATGATATTTGTAATCAATGTTCCTGTAGGAGTGGCTTATCAAACTTGTTCTGGCTACAGAGAATACGTTACCTCCGTATGACATCTCAAAAAGCAACTGTAGTAGACAAACATAAAAACTTGAAAACTTCAACATCTTCACACTAATATGTATTGCAGTCACACACAGAAATGACTGCAAGAATCATTGACAAATATTACATGATACTGTGACTGTCCAGCTTCAATGTTGTTAGACGAGCCTAGCACATGATCTTTAATACATATTTTAAAACTGCAGTAGTAGATCCATCTGACATTTGGCAAGTCAGTTGAATTGTCTCTTACCTAACGTATAACAATAGATGAACTGCTAGAATATTCATAGTTCAATATGGTAGCAAATACAAAGCAAAATGTTAACATAATATTAATACAATATTAAAAAGGTAATTTGATGTGAAGCAGTTACAAAGAAAATAATGTACAATTAGCTTTATGCTTAAAGATGGCTATTTGATTTTTCAAACAGTTTGAGACTTGACTAACTTACAATGGAATCATTTTGATATAAATGGCGAATAGATATTTTTATTATATACCTATATAAGTTCTGTCAAAAATACAGCTTGCATAATGCAAGGAAATACGAACAGGCTGAAAAAAATCCGTATTGTACCTTCCAAAATCCAATATTGTACCATCCGTAATGTATGTTGTCGGACTACTTTTATTAACATGCATGAGCTGACACAGTTATGTAAATAGCACACACAAAAACATCACTCATTTCATTTCGACATCAACAAACATTTAAGATTTCGTTCGATCACAAATAAATAAACAAAAAGATGGAGGTATATAATAAAAGGGTCATTACAACAGTAGCTCGATCTGACATTTTGTATTCGGCCCGCTAGAATGGGTTTTGAAAGATCGGAACACACTCGGCGAATGCGCGCCCCGTGGGATCCGATCTGGCAAGATCCACTCGAGCCGAATACAGCATCCCAGATCGAGTTACTATTGTAATAACCCTATTGTATTAATCAGACCTAAAAGTACAATGTAAAAAGCTAATTCTTCTCAAGACAGAAGAAGTAATGACCTGTTTGAAGTAGTCTATAGAACTCTTACATTTTTCAGAAATATCCTAGATTTGATGCGTGTAAATATATAATTTCTGTATATGAAAATGAACATTGATACCAAACTTCTGTCAAGTCTTCCAGTTAGCTAGGCGGTAAGAATTTCTCGAAAATTCTCGTTCTTCACTCCTCTTCCCCTGATCCTGTTTCTTCTTCGCTCGATATATCTGATTCGGACTCATCTTCAGGAATATTACCAGCATCAAGAAGAGAATAATTTCTCCCGGGAATTTCTAAACTTCTGAATCGAAAATAGCCCAGGTACCAAATGACACTCGCAACATGTGCACAACACCCTACTACCCTTGCACCAACTTTGCATGTGCAATACCATCCTTGAATAGGGTCATCTGGATTTGGTTCGAACAGTATCCACAAGGAGTGTTCCATACTGTTGGAATGCCTGGATTGTATTTTAAACTTCAGTAGTTCTTTCTCTTCCTTATGCACGTACAGTAGATAATCTCCATCTTCCATATGTTCTCTTGTGTAGTAAGGGGCTTGCTTCAATTGGTACACACCTAGTGTAATGTCCCTTAGCTGGTCATAAGTAATTCTAGGAAAGCAGTCTAGACATTCATCTTTTGATTCTACCAAAGAATAAACAACCCTTTTGGTAAGCATTCCAGTTTCCTGAAGACGTTCCAACAGGTCATTACTTCTTCTAGAACGAATTAACATTTTTCGCGCAATATCTGCAGATTCTGGTTGGTCTTGGCTGAAAGGTCTTCTATATTTGTTAATCAATGCACCAGTAATTTGCAAATAATCTGTTATGAAAGGAATTGTGTTATTGCTTATTACTTTATCCAAAAGTTTGAATTGTTTAAGTCTGCCATTGGCACTTTCAACCACCCATCTCACCTTTGTTATAAGCCGATTTTGATTTGCTTCTTCGCAACTGTGCTGTTTTTGCCCCTTCTTTAAAAAACTTGGCATATGCACTTGAATACCTCTCTCCTCCAGAAATTCTATACTGTCCCTAAAACCTCTGTCAACAATACATGTGTCATTTTCTTTCACCCAATCATCAATATTTCCTTCATTAGTTGCCATCATGTGTTTAGTTATACTGGCATCATTGTTTTTTCCATCTGAAAAGTAGGGGCCCAGAATTGCTAAGATATAACCATCTGTGCCAACTATTACCATTGGTTTCACTAAAGGCCTGTGTTTATGCATCGAGTACGATCTACGTTGAAATTCATAATTCGAGCTTTTTTGAACATAAATATAAGTGCCATCCATAACAAGTACTGCTTGATCATCTGCATTTGTAAAAAGTTCCTTCGCAATAGGTGTAGTATGATTTTCACAAAATTGTGAATGTGAGATATGCTCAAAACCAATGTTTTCTGGAACAAAGGACTCCATTAGATCTAACCTTGCTGATGTAATAGACCTTTGTATTTGAGCAGGTGTAATTCCGAAGAGTACTGACAGAAGCTTGTTTGACAAGCCTGTTCTCAACTTGACCAAAAATATACCGATGCAATTTCTTGCAGTACGAACTTCTGTATCACGAAGTTTATCAACATGTTTTACCAAATCTTCAAACTGGCCTTTTGAAATTCCAGTCAATGTGTGGAAGTCATCATCTGACATGTTATATGTGCAGTCAAAGTTCAGGAACTTTGACTGCAACATAAATGTCCGTACATTTTTTAGAAGATGTAGAATGTCAGTCCTTGAAAGTCGATCAGCCAATTTATTTTCTTTTAGGGCATTTAATGATTCCTGTGTGAAATGACCATTTTCAAGATGTGAGGCACAGCACCTGTTCTTAAAGTCTACAAAAATGAACTTTTCAACAAAAGCTTGAGCAATAGCTGAAGATGGAATTCTAATGATTTTATTTTTTGTAGTAGCATTCTTCTTACAGACTATACAGGTCTTGTGTGAACGGGCTGACACCGGTAATTTCAATAATACGTTTTTCGGGCTGTTCAGAGGATTTTCCACGTGCCTATTCCCTGTTCTTTGAATAGGTTGCCCTGTCTTCGTTTTAGCATAGACACTAAAACAGGCGCCACAAATATATTCTTCGTCTCCAATGGGTCTTGTGAGACATTTACTAGCGTATTTTTTCAGTTTTTCGTCAAGAAGTCGCCTCCTGCTGTTGGGTTTACACCTCTTTTTGCATAGGCAACAACTGATTGACTTTGACATACCTGAATAAATGAAGTAATTGTTTGATGAGGTCTCTGTGAAGGTCGGTGATTCTATGATAAAATCCACAAAATGTGTTAGGAATCTTGGTGCAGTATTTGACAACAGTATGGATATGGAACAACAAGCCAACTCCGTGTGCCGGGCTGCACAACTTCGCAGAATAAGTCACATCAGACACATCAGACAGGTATCTTACCAGTGATGCCACAAAAATCCTTATCAACAGCTGGTTACTTCACGGTTAGACTACTGTAATGCCTTGCTAAGTGGTATTCCAAACAGTACACTTAACAAGTTGCAACATGTCCAGAACACGGCAGCTCGCGTCATCACTAAGACGCCCCGTCGCAATTATATAACAACGGTTCTGAAGGAGCTCCATTGGTTGCCAGTGAAATCCAGGGTGCAGTACACGGTTTTGACACACATTTACAAGGCTTTACACAATCAGTCACCTGCCTATATTAGGGATATGATAGAAGTGTATAAATCGGTCAGAAACCTAAGATCACAATACACGCTGTCACTGGTTATGCCAAAATCTATAACTTTGATGTATGGCAATCGCAGCTTTTTGTGCACTGCTCTAACGCTTTGGAACTCCCTTCCTGTCAAGATCAGAGAAGCTGACTAGCTAGCTGCTTTCAAAAGCCTGCTTAAAACCCACTTCTTTGTACAATATTTTGTTAACCCACCGATACATTGATTAATCGATACGTTTTACATTCATGATTTTTGTTAATGTGGAATGCATTATCTTTGTATACGTATTTGTTTGTATTTTTCCAATTTATTCTGTAAAGCAATTTTGAACGTGTACAAGTGCATGAAAAGAGTGCTATATAAATGTGGTATAATAATAATAGTAATAATAATAGTCAAATATAAAGGAGAACCTGCTTAAGCGAATAAAATTCATAGAAGATTAAATAATAATTGTGTATAAATACCTTTTTGTGCATTCTCTTCCTTTTGGTTGGAAATTTTTCCAAGTTTTTAACAATCCAACGGAGGATATTAAGGACATCAAGCTCTCTTCCCTTCTAATTTTTCATCATTGTATCGTATCCTTTACGTAAGTTAAAATTCACTCGTTTTGGATTTGGAGGTTTGACGAAATACCTCATAGACTTTTTAGAGTTCTCAAATTCCCTGTTGATGTCTAACGAAAACGATCCTTTTTCAACTGGGGTTTCGAAATTTGGAGAACCAATTTCGAAGTTGCCATTTGTTTCAAAACGTGCTGACACATTTTCTGTAGCCAAACCATGTTGATGATTTCCGCTCATTTTAAATATAATATATTCCTGTAGTTATTTTGGTAATGTCCTGGTATATACTGAACTCCCTTCAAATTTTACAGTCAAACAGAAAACAGCTGGATGAAAGAAAAATGTATTTGTATTCGAGTGAATGCAACAACGATATAGAGTGAACTGCGTGTCTCTTTAGTGTTGAATGTCTCCGCTTGTCTCGGTATTTTGAACAAAATCAATACACGGTTATGTCATTTTCGAAAAATGTGCTTTTCAGAAGACATTAAACATTCAATAGTATTGACAGGTGAAAAAGTACACGGTGGAATGTACGATTACGGACATGGCTGCATTTTAAGCAAACTGTTCGAGCAAAGTACACAGTAATTAATCTGTCATACTAAGTATGTTATATTCCTAGCCAAGGCTAATTTCCGATTATGATAAATAAACTTAATATAACAAAACGGTTATTGAACATTTCAGATGAGACATATTTCATATGTTCGCCGTCCGTCCGTCCACACTTTTCACATCACATTACATCTCCCAGGGGCGTAACTGTACACCAGATATGAGCAGCATAGCTACGAATCAAGCAGATGGGGTAGGTGACGGAGGGGGTCTCCATCTCCTGGTGGATTGGGTTTTTAGGGCATCCCTTGAGGATATTCAATCTTTTTCGGCAAGAGATGCGTTCTCTTGCTATATTCCAGAGTTAAAATATTTTGTTTATCACATTGTACTACATATTACAAAGATAATCATTTGAATTCATAGTTTATCACACCACTAATGCATACTGGCAGTGATCGTGGCAGTGTCTAAAATTGCAACTGGAGCAGCCCGGATATTTTGAGGAATATAACCATTTTTTCCTGTAGAGTCCTATGTAACTTTAGTCTGGAAAGTATGTGCTTCAGTAGCGCGATCACTCTGGCATGAAACACTTTGCATGTCATTCTGTGATATATTCTATTGTGCAACTGCACGCCACCCGCGCAGGCATATTGCGTATCACCAAAGGGACATAACAATGTGTCTGTCAGGGTAACTGCATCTAAACTCTTACCTGATTCCAACTGCTACACACGTGAGAAAATCGCATATTCGAACCATGTGCAACTAGATTTCTGTTTGTATCGTTTTTGAAATCCTCTTCAATGTTTGATTTAAGGCATGACTTCTGCATTCGCATTTTGACAGGTTTTTCACAAATGAATCTACCCACACATAGCAAATATTTCAAGTTTTCTCACGTGAAACGAAACTTTGTAGTAAACATAAACAACATCTTATATTGGCAAAGGCTGATTCAATTTCATAATTTGTTAAATGGTATTTCGGTATTAAGATTTGGATATAGATTGATAAATTTAATTGCAACCATTAAAAGATCTTTACTATCACACCAAGAGTATTATATTTAGCGTAACTTGTTGTCTTACCAGAGACACCGGTGATTATTTTTGTTCTCTTAATGCTCTCTTGATTTACCAATAAAGCATATGTCATTTGAAACTTGAACAGCAGAGTGAGACAGTTGTCCAGTTTTTGTGCATTGAATCTGAATTTTTCGACACGCCCAAATTGAGTACATAGAAGTTCAATGGACACAGGTAGTGTTATGTTGGTATGTTTGTAGAAAACGAACGTTTAAATGGTTTAACTTTGTCCCTTGTAGGGGCTGCTCAAGCTTAAAATAGGAAAACAGCCTTTAAATGACTTCTTCTTATTAACTGATTGATGGATCTTTATCAATCTTGGTCTGTTTCATCATTATAAGGTCCTTTCCCAATTTTGTTCGAATGGGGGCGCTTGACCCCTTTTAGGGTTCGGAAAGTTAAAAATAGGAATATATTAAAAAATTTTCTTCTTAAGAATCGCTTGGTAGATATTCAGCAAACTTGATCTGTAGCACCATTTGTTCAAATGGCGGAGTTTAGCCCTTTTAGGGGCCACTACAGCTTAAAATAGAAATACCTATAGGTAACTTGTTCTGATGAATCGCTTGATAGATCTTCATCAATCTTTGTCTGTAACATCATCAGAAGGTCCTCTCCTATTTTGTTCTAATGGAGCGTTTGCCCCTTTTCGGGCCCGCTAGAACTAAAATTATAAACAAATACATCTCCCTATCTCGTTTCCAAACGGGTTGCTTGGTCCCTTTTAGGAGCCGCTAGAGCTAAAAATGGAAATACCTAGAAGCAACCTCTTCACGAATCATCATTAAACTTGGTCTGTTTTGTTATCAAACGTGCACTAAAAGAGATAAAACTTTTACAAATACAGTTAGAAATGAAGACGGAACTAAAATTCATTTTTATTTTCATATTATTACATGACTGTATTCTATGGTTTCTCTGATTGGCTGTAAACGGTTCGAAAAGTAATGAGTACAAATCATATCAACTTATCTTGGGTTATAATAGTACGATAATAAAAATAGATCGAAATAGGTGCTTGGAAAACCGATATGAACCTGATCTGGTCTAAAATTAGACGGTAATATTTCCAATTTCAATCGTACAATTAAATGAGACGTTCCTTGGTGTTCAGCCAATCAAAAACCGGCTTCCATACGCAATCATGAAACCAATCTAAACAAAAATGTCGGACAAAAGAACGCTGGAAAGATTCCCGACAGTTGATGAACAAGAATTTAGAAGGATATTAGAGGAAAAGGATGCTAAAAACACACGGATATCAACAAATAATGCTGTTAAAATATTTAGACAATGCCTTAAAATCAGGAATTTGCCGGAAACCTTTGAAAACTACAGCAATGAAGTGCTTGATGATATTCTGTCAAAATTTTAAGCGGTTCGACAAGGAAATGGTGAAAAATACCAAAAATCTAGTTTATATTCTATATGATATGGACTTAACAGGCATCTTTCGCTCAAAAATGTGGACATCAAAGACTCTGCATTTCAAGTGTCTCAGAAACATTTTAAAGCTGTGGCCATAGATTTGTAACATGAAGGAAAAGGGGCAATTACACATTATCCACAGAGAGAGTGACCTGAAGAAACTTTATGAATATTTTGACACTAATGACAATGTTAAACTTCAACTAAAAGTATTTGTTGATATAATGCTGTATTTTGGTAGAAGAGGCAGAGAAAATATACATGAGCTAACAGTTGGTGACTTTGCAGCCACAACCGATTCAGATGGGCGCGTCTTCATTTATTTAACAAAAGATGAGCAGACAAAAAATCACAAGAATGATCCAAACAGTGCTGATGGCAGGATGTATGCAAAAAGCGGTATGTAAAAACAAAGAATCCCACTGAATATAAGGCCTCCCGAACTACCGTAAAAATTTGTAACAACCCTAAATGTTTTATGGCGTTGGATTTTTTTGGACATTTTCACTGTTTTTATACTGGAGCACTTGCGCTTTAGCGGTCCCTATAATAATAGTAGTTTAATAATGTCTTAAATATCAAAAGTTAAAAGGGGTAACTTTATTTTGAGATGAAAATGTTTGGGTGCTGTGGCCCCCACGCCCCCACTTTACCCCACACCCCCAATTTGCTGCGCATGCGCATTGTAAACTTCCGGGAACCGCTAAAGTGCATTCTACCCTTTATATTTTTCTAAGGGTAGTAACTGTTGTTATTTCTTCATTGTAAAATAAATCCCTCCTCAAAAAAATTCCGACCTACATACCCTATTTTTTCGGCATGTTACCGGAAACAATTTTTTTTTATAAATGAAACCTAGTGCAAATTTCATTATATAGATCTTATAAAATGGTGTGCATTAAATCTGATATTTTATTTTACGAGTCTGTTGCGACAACTGATTACATGTATCTAATTGACAAATGATACACGAGAGATATAATTAATCTCAATTCTTATAAAAGACGTTTACTGAGTTTTGTTCTTATCTTTTTCAGATGTCCAGTCAAATCTTTCATGAAATACAAAAGACACCTGAACCCGAAATGTAACAGACTGTTTCAGCGCCCGAATAAAGGAGAGAGCCTTGTAAATTGGTACAGTAACGCGCCGCTCAGCCACAATGCCGTTGGTGACATGGTGCCAACTATAAGTTCTAAAGCCGGACGTTCAAAACGTTATACTAATCATTCTTTTAGGTCTAGTACTGTTCATATTCTTGATAGTAATGAGTTTGCGGGTCGTCACATTACAAGTGTAACTGGTCATAAAGCTGAATCTTCTTTGAAGACATACACCGGCTACGCTACACCAAACATCAAAAGGAAAATGTCAGACACTATATCGGAAAGTTTAAGAAACAAAATAAAAGGAAAAAAGGTTGAAACCAGGGATGAAAACAAAGAAAATGAAATCAATCCTTTGAACACTGAAATGGTTCCTCTTTCAGATTCACAGTTTGATAACTTAGTAACTGATCTCAACACTGATGACACCGATCTGGATGTAATTCTGAAGACCGTGGGCACCAGTCTATATAGAAATGTAGGCACTACTTACAATTCTACTCGTCAGCAGTTTCTGTATTCTGCCGGACCATGTAACTTTCCAATGCCTGTATTCCATGGTTGTTCAAATATTAACATCAATTTCAATATGGAAAACTAACTCATGGTACCAAATTGTAAAAAATTCTGAAGACCGTGGACACCAGTCTATATAGAAATGTAGAAAAAGTAACTTTAAAATATATAAATGTATTTTATTAGCATAAAATGTTTTATGGACGAGATGGTTCAATATAATCCCGTACGGCCGTTGGCCGTATACTTAAGCAGCAGCAAACTGTTTCACACGTGATAATCTGAAAATAGATGCGCATGCGCACAAACTACTTTCTCGTTAAACAAAGAAGACAGCTTTCTTATTTCTTTCGCAGAATATTTACATGTTTTACTTGTTAGAATTTGTTTTATTTAATAATAGTTATTTGCATACGGTGACATTTGCATATGCTCACCTTACGGAGATTCTTACACTTCGGATTTATTGCGGATTTCTGCATTATTTGGACATATATAGTGTTGTGCTGAATTTTCTTTGTTTGGTTTTCTTTATTTGGCGGACTTACGCTAAACTAAATATAGTCTTTATAGATCTACATGTAAACATAGCGTATGGTTTTCATATTTATCACTTTTTGACAAACGTTTAAAAACATTCGTGCAGACTTGAGTAATTAGCTAAATTTTGCCTGCACAGTCTCGGCGCAATACTTGGCGGGTAAACGACCTGCCGAACAATCTGGACATTATACTGGACTTTCATTCAGCCGGACTTTGTCAACGTGATCATTCGGCACGAACGATCTGTGTAACGAAGAAAAACAGCAAAAAAAAAAAAAAATCGGAAATCTAGCGGATATTTTATTATATATTCTTAAAGTGCCAGACGTTGTTGTGTGTATCCTGACCGACTGAATACCATTTTGACATTGAGAGTTTTAGTAACAAAGTCCATGAATTAAACAGCGTTTAAAGGATTTGCCCTGGTTGTTACGTTTAACAGACGTCAGAAGTCCTTTGTTTCAAATTAAAGCAGTTGAGTATAGCTTGCTTATTTTAATTAGTACGAGTATATATGTTTACTCTCTGCATGGGCTTCTGAACTGAAGTCTACAGGTTCCCTGATAATTTTAAAGCATCTGAAGAAGCTTAGAAGTTTATATAGTATTCAGTAAGCATGTCAAGCTTATTAATGTTGTCATGTTGGAAAATATATCCGGGCATGAACCCGAGTTTTCTGCCAGTTTTGAAACTTGCATCCTAAATATATAGAGACTGGCACCAGAGATTTTATGTTTTATGAATTGTGTGTTTATTGTGTTTGTATATATCAGGGCTAGTGCCCCCCGATTTGTCTTCCGGGCAAGTTCCTGAGTTTTTTCCAGGCAGGTACCCGAGATTTTTCTGGGCTGATACTCGAGACTTTTCCGGGCTGGTACCCGAGATTTTATTTCCGGGCTTGTACCCGAGATCACATATTTTCAAGATATTTTATTGTTTATGGTATTTGAGATTTTCCGGGCTAGTACCCGAGGCTGCTCTAGTACCTGAGATTTTCCGGGCTAGTACCCGAGGCTGCTCTAGCTCTTGTATATATCTAGTATATTTTAATTTTGTCTAGTACCCAGGCTGTGACTTCAACATTTACGTCAAATTATTTGTTGTTGTTTGTATATAAGGGCCAGGGTGTTACATGATCTTGAATATTTATTATTCGAACTGGTTTAATTTAATTCAATCATTCATTTGAAATTTCTTATTCCAGGTATGCCTGGGAAGCGCAAAGCAGCAACGGCGACCAAATCAAAATGTACATCGCCATGCTGTCCTCCACCAGCCGCGGACAGCGATGCACTTAAAATGACAAATGTGCAGTCGAAGAAAATGAAAAGGTGTAAAGGAGCGGCAAAAGCTCCTAATAAACCAGTCATAGACACTGACACTGGAAGTGATTATGCGGCAACAGATCAGCCACAACAGGCTAAAGGCAAAAGTGGCCATAATACGGTTAATAAGAAACGATTAAATAACTCTTCTAAACGCCGGAAAAGGTCACCATCTCCAATAGCACCCAGCAGCTCTTCTGACACAGACATTACAGATGAGCAGACCGAGGTTCAAAGCATTTCGTCGGACAGCGAGGACAATTTACTCGACAGTGTGTTGGCAAATCATAAGAACTCCATAACAGGTAACAAGGGACAGTCATTTTCCCCATTAGATGCCCCAATCTGTACCCAAATCAATGAAAAAATTCAGAAGAAAATTTGGAAGCACAAATATGTAGATTTTGGAGACCTACTACCTATCAATTTTTGTCATGACCAAGATAATTCCTCCTTTCAACTACTAATCAATCAGGGCAGGGGGAATCCAAGTATCAACATCCTTCCCACGAACAAAAAACAAAAAATACACAATATTCATCAATGGACAACAAGCCTTCTTGAGGTTTGTTGCCATTTACTCTATGAAATATCCGTCAGAAACTCCCGTTACAGTTCCCACAGAAATAAATCATACAATAACGGAGAGTTCCTTCCCAACACATGCTGGCCCTTCAATAGAAGAGGGTTCTGCTCCGCTGTCAAATGTTTCCCACACATTTGCGGCTATTGTCGGGGCTATTGTCGGGGTACCACTCGGCAAAATCATGCCCCATCGGTTACAGACAATACACTTTGCCCAGTCATCCACCCCAACAATCACAGTCAGGTTCAACACATGCTAAGCCAACACAAAAAACTAAATAGCCAGGAAGTGTCTAAGGCAATTACCCCAATTAAGATAAGCCCCCTTTCGTTCTGGATTAAAGGCTATAAACTGGCAGATTATCTATTGGAAGGTTTTAAGAATGGTTTCCGTTTAGGTTTTGTTGGCGATAGATGCTCCTATACAACGAAAAATCTAAAATCTTGCTATGAGTTACCGGAAGTTGTGTCGGCAAAATTAGAAAAAGAAATAGCGTTAAAAAGGATAGCGGGACCTTTCAGTAGCCCCCCTTTCCACCCTTTTAGGGTAAGTCCTATAGGAGTAGTCCCTAAAAAGGAGCCAAACTGTTATAGGTTAATTCATCATTTAAGCTATCCACTTGGTAATTCTGTAAATGATTTTATCGATCCAAACCTCGCCACAGTCCAGTACTCTACTTTTGACCAAGCAGTTACCATGGTTAGGAATTTAGGTCAGGGCTGTCTGTTGGCTAAAACAGACATAGACTCGGCATACCGTATCATACCCATTCATCCAACTGACTATTCACTTCTAGGTTTTAAATTCAATGACTCATACTTTTATGACCGTTCGCTCCCCATGGGTGCTAGCTCTTCTTGCGCAATCTTCGATCGCTTCAGTTCAGGTTTGAAGTGGATAGCTCAATGTAAGCTTTCAATTCCTCACATCCTGCATATTCTAGATGATTTCCTTATTATGGGCCTTAAAGATTCTAACAAATGTGAAACTGATTTGAGGGTATTTCTCGATTTATGCAGAGCTATTGGAGTTCCTATAAAACACGAGAAAACTGTCACAGCGAAAACTGTGATCACATTCATGGGTCTGGAACTTGATTCCAACAAAATGGAAGCTAGGCTACCTAAAGACAAACTTGTCAAACTTTACAATTTACTGGTGTCTTACAAATCACGTAGGAAAATTAAATTACGGGACTTAAATCCCTTTTAGGTCTTTTAAATTTTTGCTGCAAAGTAGTGCTACCAGGTAGGGCCTTCCTCAGACGATTAATTGATCTCACCAAAGGTGTGTGCAAACCCCACCATAGGATAACTATAAGTAAAGAAGGGAGGCGTGATTTAGAAGCATGGTACTATTTCATCGAACATTTCAATGGGAAACACATTTTACTGGATCAAAAATGGTTAACTAACCAGGCTTTACATCTGTTTATCGATGCCTCAGGTTCAATTGGGTACGGAGCTATTTTAAATACTCAGTGGTTTTACAGGACTTGGCCTGTAACTTTGGCTGATTCACATATCACATACAAGGAATTTTTTCCTATAACGTTGGCTCTTGAATTATGGGGCTCTCAACTGGCAAACAAATGCATTGTCTTACATTCTGACAATAATGCTGTAGTACACATCATAAACAAACAGTCCTGTAAGGATTCTCAAATCATGTATCTAGTAAGGCGTATGGTACTTGCCTGTATGAAACACAATATCCTCGTACGCTCAGAGCATGTGCCAGGCAAACAGAACACTTTAGCATATATGCTTTCTCGTTTACAGATAGAAGAATTCCTGAGGAACGCCCCTTACGCAGACAGGGTAGCCACGCGTATTCCAGAGGCCTTGCTCAAACACCATTGAAACGAATTGTCAGCTTTTTATTAGATGGATCTTTGGCTAAAAGCACAAGACATTCTTATCGAACGGCTTTTAAACACTTCCGTTCTTTCCACATTAGTTATTACGGTACCCAACCAAAGGCAATAATTTCAAACAATAAATTAACAAGTTACATAGCTTATTGCCATTCCATAGGCATGAAATACACCAGCATATGCTCTAGAGTATCAGCCCTTAACTATATAAATAAATTACAAGGGGAAAACACTACAGGCCGCTCTTACAGTTTCTTAGTGAAACGTGTCCTTTTGGGATGTAAACAATTTTCAACAAGTTCGGACAAAAGGCTGCCAATTACAATAGGAATTATGAGGAAATTGATTTCTGTTCTACCTAAATTATTCAACACGGCCTACAACATTTCTCTAGTGAAAGCTATGTTCACACTCGCATTTTTGCACTTCTACGGGTAGGTGAAATAACCACGTCAAGTATGGCGAACCACACTGTGTCGGTCACAGACATCTCAGTTAAGACGAAAAAGGGCAAACCTGTTAATTTATGTGTTTCGCTTAGTCATTTTAAACACTCTTTTTCACCTTTCACTATCACGTTAAAGCCACATAAGCGCACAAAGTTATGTCCTGTTCTTGCGGTACATTCTTTCATGAACAGGCGTCCTAAACAAAGTGGGCCATTTTTTCTTAACGAATCAGGAATACCGGTCACAACCAAACAATTTAGTCGCATTTTAAAGGAATGCATTGCGAAGATAGGCTTAGACCCAAGATTATACACATCTCATAGTTTTCGCATTGGGGGTGCGACACTAGCCCATTCATACAACTTCACAGATTCTCAAATACGTAAATTGGGAAGATGGAACTCAAATGCCTTTCAGTCATATTTGCGGCCTGATTGTGTTCAGTTCTAAGAGACTTTTGACTGTCCCTTGTTGCTGGGTTTATTGTACATATGTATATATACATTTGTAGTTTAATAAGTAACATTTTGATTTCAACAGTTTTGAAAACGGAACAGGCAAAACTTGTCGTTAATGCCATTGAGTAGGATACACTACACACTTTTTGGTACTGTTAAAACGCGTAACACTGTATTAGTATCGTAGTAGTGACAAACAATTTCATTGACTGACTCAGGCGGCAATGATTATTGAGTTATTTAAAAAGGACATTTTGGCCAGCTGTTGATGTTATGTGTTTTAAGTTTACATTAAAGAAGTGTTCTGAGCCAAAAGAATTAATATTTGAAGTCATTATAACTGGCTTAAGCGGCTTTTTTGACTTTAAGTATAAGAACTGAACTTTTTGACACTTCTGATACTGTCATTTTAACTATTATTGGCTATGTTATTTTTATCTTTTTTGACGACATTTGACTGTTTTATGCAGCAATTTGTGCTTTGATTCTACATTGATGAAGTGTTCCGAGCTAAATAATTTGATTTTATTTGCGATGTCATTATGACTGACTTAAGCGGCATCTTGAACTAGCGGTATAGATGTGAGCTCTGACACTTCCTACTGTCATTTTTACATTTTATTTTTATTATTGTTTTGTCATGTTTACTATCTTAGGCAGCAATTTGTCTTAAAACATACAGGTGTTACCTACATACAGCTTCTTCCTGATTCAGTTGACTGTTTAAGGCAGCAATAGGGATAGGAAAGGCTTATGTAGTTGTTTACATTACATAAATGTTGTTTACATTAAATAAATATTGTTTACATTACATAAACAATGTTATCAGTTGAGATATAGAAATCCATTTTATATTATATACATTTCTTGAAGGTTCTAGAGTTTGCTTGTCTGGGCGGCCATAAAGACCTGGTCTGAGTGAGGTCTTTATGTTGTGGCGGAATTTTATTTCCCAGATAAAACAAAATTGATATGATCTATGTTTTAACAATTCTAGTCAACAAACTAAATGTGTTTTGATATTTTGTATTTCATGTTTTTGATACCGGCTTAAATAAAAGCCCATTTACAACTTACATATCTCTTGTTTTTAATTTTGTCTTACAAGCTACGCAAACTCTCGAACCTTCCCTAAGAACCACTTGATGGCCATAAATGTATTTTATTAGTATAAAATGTTTTATGGACGAGATGGTTCCATATAATCCCGTACGGCCGTTGGCCGTATACTTAAGCAGCAGCAAACTGTTTCAAACGTGATAATCTGAAAATAGATGCGCATGCGCACAAACGACTTTCTCGTTAAACAAAGAAGACAGCGTTCTTATTTCTTTTGCAGAATAGTTACATGTTTTACTTGTTAGAATTTGTTTAACCTCCACCTCCCATTCCTCCACCACGGTTTGCTGCTATTTATGTGCCAAAATGATCAGTTGAAAAATTCGATATTCACTATTTTACAATTTCTAATTTGTACTACTGTCAGTAGTATGTTATTTCTCACTCATACTTGATTGTCATGAATATTTTATTTATTGTTTAAGTTAGCTGAACAGAACTTTATTTTAATTTGTTGTATTAAACTTTGTTTTAACAATTCTAGTCATCGAATTGGATGCGTTTATACTTGGTATTCGGCGGAATTTTATTTCCCAGATAAAACAAAATTGATATGATCTATGTTTTAACAATTCTAGTCAACAAACTTAATGTGTTTTGATATTTTGTATTTCATGTTTTTGATACCGGCTTAAATAAAAGCCCATTTACAACTTGCATATCTCTTGTTTTTAATTTTGTCTTACAAGCTACGCAAACTCTCGAACCTTCCCTAAGAACCACTTGATGGCCATAAATCTGCTGGGAAAGTGTTGAAATGGACTTTCCATGTGAAAAAGTAATTTTAAAATCTCTTTATTTTAAAAGTTGACATCTAAATCTGCTGGGAAAGTGTTGTTTTAGTTACATATTATATCTATGTACATGATCAGAAAAACATGTTTATTAAAATTCATGTTTCTTGAACTTATTCATTTTTATTCCTTATTTCTTTATTAAAGATACAATTATAATAACAAAAACAATTATTGACTTTTTCATAGGTTGATATCAGGATTTATCAACCCTCAAAAAGTTATATTCACCTCGCCGAACTTTTTTGAGGGTTGAATATAACTTTTTGAGGGTTGATAAATCCTGATATCATTCGGCGAGGTGAATATAACTTTTTGAGAGTCGATAAATCCTGATATCAACCTAAGAAAAAGTCGATAATTGTAAAGTATCATTAAAATGTTTATATGACGTTTAAGTTTTCTACCGTTTCGATTATATCGGTACTTAATACATGGATTAAACCGATGCCATCCCGTACCTGGTACTGTAAAATAAACGCCTATATATAGCTTACAGTATCATCATTGTAAGGTACGCTCCGAAATATATTCCAATTGGGGGACTTGGTCCCATGAAGAGGCCTCTAGAGCTAAAATAGAAATGCCTTTCAACAACTTCTTCTCAAGAACCGCTTGATGGATCTTCAGCAAACATGATTTGTAGCATTATTTTTAGGTACTCTATCATGTTTGTTCAGATGGGGCCACTAGAGCTAAAAATTGCAATACCTTTAAATGATTTGTTCTCATGTGATGCTAGATAGATCTTCTTTTATCCTGATCTGTATCACCATTGTAAGGTCTACTCCCATATTTGTTAAATGGAGGCACCAGATCCCTTTTAGGGGGTGCTATGGATAAAAATAGAAATACTTTAAAAATATTGTATTTTTGGAAAATATTCGTTTACAGTTTTTTTGCCACGAGTAAATATTAGTAATAATAAAACATGCTTTCATGCACTCGTAAATATTAAAAATTGTCTCAACCAACTGATGAAAAATATTTGTATAAATAGGCTAAACATGGCGGCGGACTTTCAGTATCATCAGATTTATCTGAAGATTTACAGTAAGTGACATTCTTTCAAAGAGTATTGTATGATAGCGATCTGCAAGATTTAAGAAGAGTGCCAACAGTGTTCGATACACCTGCAAGTATGATAACGGGGTCCGATGTAAACATGGCTACAGGTTTCACATTATTGTGTCTGTCATCTACCGGGAACATTGATGACATGAATGGGCTCAACTTCCGATTTCCGTCTTCTGATTTCTGGATCTCCATCCAGCTTTCGTACTGTTCAGACGTGTTGCAGGAATCAGCATTCATCGTCTTATTTCAGGTATGAATCAGTTATTTAAAGCAACCCATCCAGATGATTAAATGGCACTGCGATGCGGCTTGCAAGGGTAATGTTTACCTTTATTTTTTAATATTTACATTCGCCCTATTCTTTTCCGTTGAAAATTATGACGTTCATTTCCGAATCGTATGAACAGCAAAAGGAAAGGCGCGAAAGTTGCGTCATCGCTGCTTAGTGATAACCGACCGCTGTTTTGACGACGTCCGCGTATAGTAAGGGAGAACGTTCCTTAGATGACGTCGCAGTTGTTCCGTCAGGTGAACAGAATGGCCGGGAAGCTGATTTTAATGTTAAATGCCACAAAATATGTGCAATTTGTAATATTATCTTGTTTACAAATGGAAAGGAAATATAATGTAAATATAAGAAATGAAACTACTTTTTTCGGTGTTCATGCGAAATGAACGACAGAATAGGATCGGCAAATTAAACATAAATCGCTAGCGCATTTCACGCATTTTTCCTACCGCACACAATATAATAATGTTGTGATGGCCCCCGTGAAAAATCTATCGTCTTAGGGGTTCACGCTCCACTTCGTCTTACTTCGCAAATGTCTATTTGGAGCTAACAGTGCCTGTACTGTATATTTTATGCAGGCATTGACAAAGCAGATAGAATTCTAAAACTACATGCACTGGGGCCACCTGAAAGAGACTGTCAAAGTTACCAGTTAGAAGACCTATATTCATGTATATTCTAAACTACATTGAAATTGCGAATGCAGAAAATTTAGTGTTAATTTAGACAGTAGGTTTCCTCAAAATATACTGCCTCAGGCAAAACCTCTTGTTAAATACTTTGAGCTTTTAGGGTTAATTTGTTTGTCTACATGTCATGTTCAAGGTCCATGATTTTTCCATAGCACACATGTAGTAAGAGGAAATATATTTGTTAAAATTTATCAACCAAGTCTGTATTTAATAAAATTAAGAAGTAATAAACAATCTGAGCCCATTTCTTAACAATTGCACAAGTTTTGTAGTGTTGCTTCGAATATTTATTTACCCCACCCACTTTTACCCAGTTTGAGAGTGTACCACTCTTCCAATATTAATCAGAGTATAGTGATATACTGTCATTTTTATGTTTATTTAGTTTACAGTATCTGCTGAAAATAACACCTTAATATATCAATTAATAAAAAATGTTTAGCTTTTGGGTGAAGTTCGTCCATTGAAAATCAGTAAATTTGATTAGACCACTTTGTGGCTCTGTGATGAAAAAAGTATTCAGTACAATTTAAAATGCAACATGTTGTGTGAATGTCCATTGCATAGTTATTTTATCATAAAAGTTTCAGGTAAAAAGTTAGAACCGTTTTTTAAAAAAGTAACAGAAATTGTGTTCCTGGCTGGTCACATGTCAGATTACCCCACCCACTTTTAATGTGAATATCTATAAAAATAGGTCAAACCTGGTAACAGTAACACTTGTTAATGAAACTTTATACATGTAGGTATATTACCACAAAGTATAAATAAAATCAAAAAACATTTTGCGCAGACACCTAATTGGGATCCCCCCCCCCCCTCTTTCTATAACTGAAAAACTCACAGTCTTCCCAAACAGATCCAGAATGATAAGCCCTGTTAGGTTTCCTAGGTCTATATTTAACTGCCATTTTTTCAGTAGTTTGCGTACATTAAAAATCTGTTTTCTTTGTTATGTTTACGTTGACCTCAACTAGATGAACTGAAAATGTTCTCTAACCTGGTGCTAGCTCTACACAAATATTAACTTTTTTGTGATACGGATGCAAGTGTAAATAAAATCTTTATTCAACTTTCACAAACTATACCAAATTTTTTTCCTGACCACTAGGATATAAAATGACAAGCTTGAATCAGCGTGGTGAAATTTCTTAATCGATATCGGCAGATAGAATCCGACAATCAATGGTCATTCGATTTGCATAACGATCAATATGAAAGTGGTATAAATTGGTAAAACGCGTGTTCGTGGTGTTCATACAGCTTGATATTAAATGAAAGATTAAGTTGGCAGAACCTGGGATATGTGGTCCTACAAAACGAAATATCGCGTAAAGGTTAATTAATCCATCCTCTTTAATGTCCGGCTCTTTTCTCGATTTAACATTATTAAGAAATGAAAACTTTTTTAAAGAAAGATCAATCCTTGACACATTCATTTGCAGTAGAATTACGTTACGATAAACCTATTTTGAGCCTTTACTCAGTATCGGTATCGAGCTGGACGAAATTTAATACATCTCCTAAGGCATTATAAATAATGATACTTGACCATAACATTAACATGATTCTATTTGATGGAGAATGAGACGGTGTCTCGTTGCTTTTATCTTTTAATGACATACTCGTGAATGGTTGTGCGCAAACTCTCCTATGAAATACATTTTGGACTGAGATAATTGATTTACAAAATAATCTCGTTTGATTCTCACAGAAATGGAATCGCTTTTTGGCACGATAAAAGTAAGGAATTGTAAAGAAATATTATATCAGAAATTTGTGATTTGGTGAAAAAACATTTTTCAGTTGGAATAAATGGATACACAGAAAACAACCAGAACATGTAGAGTTATATACAGTGAAAACAAAAGGGAAAATACATGTGGTCACTGTGAATCCTGCTTAGTAAACATACGCGATTGAATGACAAATTTCTGTGTGAAAAAACATTTTGGTATTCAGACAGTATCATATATACACAGAAAACAACCACAACATGTAGAGTTATATACATTGAAAACAAGAGGGAAAATACATGTGGTCATTGCGAATCCTGCTTAGTAAATATAAGTGATTGTATGACAAATTTCTGCTTGAAAAAAGAAAACATTTTGGTATTCAGTTGGAATCAAAGGATATACACAGAAAAAACCAAAGTGATATACATTGAAAACAAGAGGGAAAATACATGTGGTCATTGCGGATTCTGCTTAGTAAATATATTGCTGATAGACAAGTTACGTTTCAAACACCAACTGTACAAATCATCAACGGAGAGAATAATACGTGTTACCTTTTTTACACTTCTTTGTAAAAAAATTCTCAAAAATTTTGTACTGTTCCTAAAGTATCACCACTGTACTAAACATCTAAAAGAAACTTTGTTACATGAAATAAGCCATGCGTGGGTTGCCAGAAGAAAAAAAAAACAATTTTGAATGGTAAGAAACATGTGGATCATTAATGGGAATTTTAACATGTTTTCAACAGAAAGGGAAAGCTTTAACTTGTTGTCCATTTTCAAGTATTATTAATTTAAGTTCCGATGACTATAAGTAAAATGTTTTTCGTGTCTTGTATATGTATAGAGAATGTTTGTTGTTAATAAATGTGTAATTAAAAACAATCCCATTTGTTGTGATTCTATAAGACTGAAGGTGCCTCTTTTATGCGGCGATGGATTCCGTCAGGAAAGAGGTGTCGAGAGTGATAAATATAAGTTGTAGAACTTTCTTTATAATCGATCTAAAATATAATAAATTATTTATAAACTAATAACAAAGAAAATGTGGTAATTAATATTTTCATGTGGACAATGACTGTAACGATGCATGTAGTAATTCATTTAGCTTAAGATTATAATTATACCTTGAGCAGGTCAAGAGTGATGGTATAAATACATTTCTGAGTAATATGCCTTATGTCTCAAGATCGTTACTATATAGGGTTTATTCGAATATGGTGCAAAAACATTACGTCACTATCGGTATGGTACATATTCGAGATTAGAAACGCTGAACTTTGTTTTCATCGTTTAGGCCACACCAAATTGATTACCTGTTCTTCGGATTTCCCAGCACCAATTTGACCGCAAATAAAAGAAAAATATTTTATTTTTTTTAGCTTATAACTGTAATTTAGACAATGTAAAACAGCATACAAAATGATAGATCAAAAATCATTGCAACGCAGTGTGTGATGGGTACAGTTGCAACGCATTACGGTGGGTCTTGTTTCTTTAATGTTCGCTATTGACATTAAATTGGAGTAAACAGCATTTCCCCAGAATTTTGATTGGGTTAGGGTTAACCCTAGGGCCATGAAATCACTTTGACATTAGATAGCAACAGAAACAGAAAGTTTAGAATAAATATGACATTGATTTGCACATCCGTAAATACATAATATCAAGTGACAATATTAATTTTCTGATTTGAACACATGCTCCTTCTGAAACGTGACTAAAGTACAATACAATTACAAATACATAGCATACCTTAACAAAATTCCATTAAGACTTTTTACCTCTTCTTCAACAATGTCCTTTTATTTTTAGACGTTTACCACAGAATCTCAAAGTGTCAAGGAACAAGTTAAGATTCTTTCTTAGTGACAAGATGAGATTATTTGATTGCCCTTGTCCATCGTCCGTCAGTCGTCTGTCCGTCCGTCGTCCGTCCACAATTTCTTTTGAACATGATAGAGACATCATTTTTCAACAGATTTTAATCCCTGAAGGAGCCAAAATGTTCACCTTATGAACATGGTAGCAGTGACATTTTACTTTCGACTTTTACCACACTTACACACAAATTAAGTCACAATAAGACCTCGGTTCCTATTGAAAACCAGATTGATTCCATCATAATTGTGTTCAAGAGATACTTTTTTCTAATTTTCTATTCTGACCCTCTCAGCAATATAAGGTTTCATTTATGCTTGGATTTGATATAAACTTGCATATGTGTGCTCAATCACATGATCGCGCTACGTCATTATGAACCCGGAAATGAAAGTGGAAACGTAAACAAAAAATATAAATCTGGGCGTAAGTTTTGTTATTCAATATATCTGTTAATATCATGTACATCATTCGAAACCTATTTGAAAGTGCCACCCACGGTACTACAATTGTTCCGCCAAAACCTTCTCGTTTTAACGCTATTCCTGTTCAACCACTTTCGATAGTATGCGCTCAATAGGTAAGTCAATTGAACAGAAATAGCATTAAAGCCAAAAGCTTTAGGTGGGGAAATCATAGTACCGGGGATAGCACATTTAAATAGGTTTCGAATCATACGCATGATATAAACGCACTATATAGATTAAAAAAACTTACGCCCTGATTTTCAATTTTGTTTACCTTTCTACTTTAACTTTCGAGCTCAAAATGACGTAGCGAGATCACGTGATTAGGCACACTGTGTATGGAGTTTCAAAGAAGGCCTTGAGAACCAAAAATCAAACAACACCAAATCATAGAAAGAAAGAGTTGTTTGACATGAAAATTGAACAGCATGTAACACATGTATATTACTTTACGAAACAAGTGTGAGTATACTGATATAAACATTGAATTCCGAAAAAGGACTGCCTAAAGGAGCTCCACTTCCGGACAGTTAAACGCCTTTAAAAGCTCACCATTTTCAAAGAAAAGTTACACATGTTCGTTTTGATGCATTTGCAATAGCGTGCGAGTGGTGAAATTTCGCATAACAAAGTAGAACACAGTTTCAGCAATTGTTTATCTTTATTTCTTTACAAATGGTATTCATTTTCAAAGGGAGAGAACTTTTTCCGATTATTTTAAGTACACATGGCATTCATTTTCAAAGGGAGACAGCTTTTTCCGATTATTTTAAGTAATCGTAGAGAGAAAGTTTCTTTCTATGATTTGGTGTTGTTTGATTTTTGTTTCTCAAGGCCTTCTTCGAAACCTTAATAATCTCTAGGTCAAATTCGAAACTTTGTCATGTGGGTTCAAAAACTAGGTCACCAGGTCAAATCAAAGGAAAAGCCTGTGAACGCCATCCGCCACATTCATGACCTTATGTTCAGTAATGTTTATCTTGATGATGAAGGCTAAGTTTAATATTGAAAGAGAAACGAAGAAACAGAGTACGAACAACTAACAACAGACAAGCAGAAAGAAATATTACAATAACTGAAAGACAAAAAATTCATTCTCCTGTGAAAACTGTCACAGCGCCAATCAAACATATTAAGAGACCTTTAACTCCGTGTTCTCTTGCCAAGAGGACGACAAGGAATCAACTCATTTCAGTTATTCTTATTATAACAACTGAAGAGAAATTACAGCTGGAAACATATTTAAATATGCTAAAACATGATTAAAAATACCTATAAAAATGTCAAATGGTTGCAGCATGTGCATTGTGTTAGAGAATACTCCCCCGCTCTCACCCCAATGCGAACCCGACTTCGATATTATGTCGCCCAAAAAAAAAAAAAAAAAAAAAAAAAAAAAAAAAAAAAAAGGCACAGCAGAAACCCTGTCAGTTTGTATATTAGATAAGTTGATCTGTTCTATGATGTAAAAGTTGCATGTGGTAAGCATTTAACCTAACAATCGATATTGTCAGTTGATATTTTGTATATAATAAGGGAAAAGGAAAATTAAGTAAACCTTTATGCTTTAATATCAATAATCATAATTGAAGTGTATTAAGTACGAAAGAACATGGCGTTATTATTTGGCATTTGATTTAGTTAAATAATTATGGTTTAAAATAAAGCTTTTCGTGTGCGCATCCAACAGAACGGAATAGCAAATCAACAGTATATTATTACTAAACATTAAGTTTCTGTTGCTGTCTGATGTCAAAGTGATTTCATGGACCTACCTCAATTAAAACCCCAGGAAAATGCTGTTTACTTAAGTTAAAAGTCCATAACGAACATTAAAGAAACAAGATCCACTGTAATGCGTTGCAACTGTACCCACCGCACACTGCGTTGGAATCATTTTTGGTCAATTTTTTCATATGCCTGTAATGTAAATTCACTTATTACGAATAAATAGTTTTTGCTTGACAGGGCCGTACTTCCTATTTGCTGCAAGCGGTCAAGGGTCGTTTTTTACAAGATTTTGCCATTTTTAATGGGAATTATACAAAAACAGCAGTCCCTCGTCGAACTGTACAGAAGTGTTTACATTAATGACAAAGAATTGCACTGAACAAGTGTTTCTGGTTGGAAGAGTACTAGCCTTCTGATTTCCCATCCTTTTGGAGTTGTTTGTAAAGTTTGGAAGCCGCCAGGAGAGTGATAAAACTTATATAGGACTGGTCATACACAAAGAAAGACTAAACAAAACAAAACGTTATCTAACTACTACTTCCAATAACACTTTACATTTCAGAATGTTAACATCGATCTACAGAAAAATCAACTGGTACCACGGAACCCTTTCAATGTTTACTTAGCTTGGTTGCTTTAAATGTGTCCAATGGATTTACTAGTAGTAATGGCATCACTTTAACGTCAGTATTTATGACGTCATCATTTTTTATTAGCATATAACGACCTTAAAGCCCTGCTCCGCGGCTGTTCAAATTATTTATGTGCATGCAACCCATGATTGCAATAGGTAACAGTTAACGGCCACATGCAAATTTAAGCACGCAAAACCACAGCTATTTCATATAGAATTTTATATAAAATAGACTCTATTTTGACAGGCATCAACGTTCATAGTCAGGATTTTCATGCTTTTTTCAGTGACAATGCAAGGTTAAAAGTTAGGACGGGAGCAGGGTTTTAAGGCATAAGGCATATTACTCATAGATGTATTTATAGCGTATTGCCTAAAAATTACTTGTAATTCGTTAACTAGGTTATTCCGTGAATAAGGCCACATCAAATTTAAAAAGTTAAAAATATAACAGCACTTTTTTTATCATCAGTCCTCATGGATTGAATATGCACATAATTACTAACAATTTTTTTTTGTGGCATTAGATCTACTTATTTTTTTTCTTCTCTGACCTTCAGTTCTTCCAAGGAAAAGACCCTCAATACTTCACAGAAAAAATGTTTTTACAAGTTGATACTCAGTTTAGCTCTTCTATTTCGCCATTTCTTTGGTTTCTATTTTTCTTAGCAGAGCTACCTGCGCCGCAAAGTGGCGCCGACAGAGTCGCATTACGGTAAGACGTGGGAAAAGAAAATGAATAATGTGTACAGAAATACTAGAGAGTTGAAAATTCGTGGTACTTTTTGGAATCTGTGTCGCTCGGGTTTTTTTTTTATATCACACAACACTCATAGTAATTAATCAGTAAGACGTCAGTAGACGCTTGCTGTTTACCGTTGACAAAAGCGTCTCTTTGAACGTTGAATAAAAATCTAAATGAGCGTCTGATAATAAGAAATTAGTGCTAAATACATTTTCTACGAAGAGAAAAAGATAAAATACAATATTTTCAATGCTAAACGAGTTTCGTAGAGATTCCATAACTGAACTGTATTATATATACTTATATTTATGAAGCTTATGTCATACTTCCACTGTTGTCTAGTGGTTTGTGAGTTCGCGTTGATATCCAAAGGTTGGGAGTTCTCTCCTCACCAGAACCATGTTGTTTTTTTCATTTCTTTTTTATTTCAGTTTTTTTCATTATTATGAGTTTTGAAAATATTGTAAAAACTAAAGTCATTCATGTGAAATTTAACAAGCGCTTTGTTTTGATGTCAGGTTCAAATGCAGTACTACTGCCTGTACAGCAGCCAGTGGATAAAACTTTAAAAGAAGAAAAATCACTTCTGGATGAAAACATACAGGCAATAAACTGCGAGAAGCACATAATGCTCTTCTCCCGTTTATAAATTTCATCAATTATCTTAAAAATCACTGACTAGAGATTAACACTAAGAGAAAAGTATTGGCTATGAATTATCAATAAGCATAAAAATGGTCCCTATTACCATCCCTATTCTATACTGCTGAAAGATTAACCATAAAAAAGCCGTAGACTGTTAACTTAGCAGATCAGTAAATAAAACAGGAGTTTTCGAGAATTTAAACAGTCTTTTCCTCTTGGTAATTTTTTTATCATTAGCTAGTATTTTGGGTTTAAAAACAAGCTTTGTACATGTGAAAGATTGTCATTCTGCCATTCCAGACGTATTTTCATTAAGTTCTCATTTCAAAACATTTACAAGCAGAGAGACATAATTTCTTAGGCTATTGACCTAATGTGATTCTGTTAGGTTTAAATATTTCACAGTCCAAGCTTTTTAATTTATGATAATTATTCATGTAAAATGTTGATGTAGTGTTTTTTAAAAATAACAAAAAAATTTCAAGTTCGTTCTTTTCTTCATCTTTGTGCAGACGTTAATCTATACCGAACTTTCTTTTGTTTCTATATAGAATATTTTAACATCTGCACAAAGATGAAGAACTTTTTATTGTATGCATCACAAATTAAACATTCAATACCCAAAACAATGCTGTCTGAATGCTACTTTACACACATTTTTTCGGCTTATGAGTTGAAATATACTTTATTTGGAGTTAAATGTAAGTTGTTTTTTACGGCGAATCGACACAAAATGGTCATATATCGCCGAGGAAATCAATGTGATACGGCAGAGATGGCCTTGAAAGAAAACTGAGAATACATGTTTTCGGAAAATTGACGTTTCATTATTTCCTAAAAATTGGCTGGAAGTACTACAACTCGGAAATGTCCAAATCTTTAAAGCATTGTGGAATGGTGACCTGTATTGAAAATGGCAGCCGCTTAAAGCATCTTTTATTTCGACTGTGAATTCTGACAAAATCATCCCTAAAATTTCTAGCTCTATTACATCAGACATAGAACAAGCAATTCTTATCGAAAATGAATAAATTACATGACTTCAAAAATGTTCATTTTCTAACCATTTTCAGCATCTTTAGCTCACCTGAGCAATGCTCAAGTGAGTTTTTGTGATCGTTCAATGTCCGGCGTCTGTCGTTTGTCCGTCAACAGTAAGCTTGTGTATGCGATAGAGGCTGTAATTTTCAACTAATCATGAAATTTACACAGAATAATTACCCTGATGAAATCTAGGCCGAGTTCGAAAATGGGTCATCTGGGTCAAATCAAGAAAAATATTTGTGTATTGATCTCCATGAATTTCGATCAGAATTATTACCTTGATAAAATCTAGGTCGAATATGAAAATGGGTCATCTGAGGTAAAAAACTAGGTCACTAGGTCAAATCAAGAAAAAACTTTGTGTATGCGATAGAGGCTGTATTTTTCAATTGATCTTCATGAATTTTCTTCAGAATGATTACCTTGATGAAATCTAGGCCTAGTTTGAAAATGATTCATCTTGGCCAAAACCTATGTCACTAGGTGAAATCAAAGTAAAATCTTGTGTATGCGATAGAGGCTGTATTTTTCAACTTACCTTCTTGCAATTTTGTCAGAATGATTATTTTGATAATATCTAAGCTGAATTAAAAAATGGGTTATCTGGAATAAAAAACTAGATCACTAGGTCAAATCAATGAAAAACCTTGTTTATGCGATAGAGGCTGTATTTTTCAATTTATCTTCATGAAATTTTGTCAGAATGATAATCTTGATGAAGTCTATGAGGTTTTTGAAAATGTTTTATGTGGGGTCAAAAACCATGTCACCAGGTCAAATTAAAGAAAAACCTTGTGTATGCGATAAAGGCTGTAGTTTTCAATTGATCTTCATGAATTATGGTCAGAATGACTGTTTTGATAAAATCTAGGCATGGTACGAATATGGGTCATATGGGATCTTAAACTAGATCATAAGGTCAAATCAAAGAAAACCTTTTGGGGGGCTGCATTTTACACCAGATCTTCATGAAATTTGATCAGAATATTTGTCTGGATGAAATCTAGGTGAAATTTGAATATGGGTCATCTAGGACCAAGAAATAGGTCACCCGTTCAAATTAAGAAAACCCTTGTGTACGCAATAGGGGCTGCATTTTACACTTGATATGTATAAAGTTTAGCCAGAATGATTGCCTTAATGAAATCTAGGTCATGTTAGAATCCGGGGTTAAAAACTAGGTCAAATCAAAGAAAAAATTTGTGTATAGGATAGAGACTGCATTTTTTAATTGTTCTTCATGCAATTTTGTCAGAATGATAGCCTTGATGAAATTAAAGCCAAGTACGAAAACGGATCATCTAGGATAAAAAATAAGGTCGCTAGGACAAATCAAAGAAAAACGTTTTGGTATGTGATAGAGTCTGTATTTTTCAATTGAGGTTCATGAAGTTTAGTCAGAATTATTGCCTTGATCAAATCTAGGTCAAGTTTGAATGTAGATTACATTGGTCTTAAAAACTAGGTCCCTAGGTCAAATTGAAGAAAATGCTTGTTTACACTTCAAAAGGACCACATTTTTGGTCCAATCTTAATGAAAATTGGTCAGAATATTTGTTTCCACAAAATCATGTCAAACATGTTTACACTGTCATTGTGTGTTTCTCAGGTGAGCGACTTAGGGCCATCTTGGCCCTCCTGTTTATCAGTTGAGCTACATCCATGCAAATAAACCGTCAATGATCATGTCACTGCAGGTACCATCAGGCTGTCAGGATTTCAAGGTTAATACAAGTTTGATATTCATATATCAAAACATAAGAGAGAATATACTGTAGAAATAAATGTTTCTGTTCCCGCTCTTAATGCGTTAACAAGACACAGTGAAAAATTAACCGTTACCTTTTCTTGCCCAGACTTCACAAATTAATGATTATCTGTCATGTACTATTTTTATATTTCTGACATGTATGTATTATTATCATTTCTACAAGTGCAGAAATCCTACTGAGCTCTTAAAAATAAGGGACATAAATCGATAAAATGCATCGTAAATCAAATATTACAATATGCAATGAAATAATAAACATTTGTTATACTAGTAATAGCTTTAGTGCATAATTTGAAAAAAAAACTAATTCAGAAATTTTAAATAAAATTGTCCGTATTAGCAATATAATATTAATAAAACAAGATTCAAGTTTTTTTTTTAATCTCTGACATCGAGATAATAAAAATGCTCAATGCAATGTCGTCCCAACTATGGCTGCCATAACCTAAATAATTTAAAATAAAGCTTTTTATATTCTGACGGTCGCATTCCTAAGTCCTATTGCTGTAATTACACTAAATTGATTTTGTTTAAACACCTTTATAAATCTATGAAGTTTGGATCAAATATAAGTATACTATAATATTCTGGCTGATTTTTTTTACATAACAACCAAAAAAAGTTAGAAAAGGTAATAAAACTGCTGTATGACAACAAAACAAAATAAAAACTTTACAATCGTTTGAGAATATGGGAAAAAAGTGAATTTCTGAGTGTAATTTAAGGGAAATGCCTACCAGTTTGCTGACTTTTAATAGTTTTTTTTCTTAACCATGACATCATTCGTACTGCCTACTAGGCTTTTCACATTTATGTCTTTTTTTTTCTTTCTTTTTCTTTTAACAACATTTCTTCAAGGTGCATTTAAGAAAGTTTAATTACCAGCTATGCTAATATCTGTTTCAATAATTTCATTTTACCAATAATGTGAAACCTTGCAACCTTGACATGAACTTAGAAAATGCGTTATCTGAGGTAAAAAACTAGGTCACTAGGTCAAACTATAGAAAAAACTTGTGTATGCGATAGAGACGGTATTTTTAACTGGTTTTCATGAAATTTGGTCAGAATGATTGCCTTAATGAAATCTAAGTCGAGTTTGAATGTTTTTATCTCAGGTCAAAAAGTAGGTCACTAGGTCAAATCAAAGAAAAACCTTGTGTATGAGATTGAGGCTGTATTTTTCAATTGGTCTTAATGAAATTTAATCAGAATGATTGCCTTGATGAAATCTAAATCAAGTTTGAATATGGGTCATTTGGGGTAAAAAAGTAGGTCACTAGGTCAAATCAAAGAAAAACCTTGTGTATGTGATAGAGGCTTTATCTGTCAATTGATCATGAAATTTTGTCAGAATGATTGCCTTGATAAAATCTAGGTCAAGTTTGAATATAGACCTTCTGGGGTCAAAACCTAGGTCACTAGGTCATATCTAAGAAAATGCTTGTTTAAACTCAATAGACTACATTTTTAGTCCAATCTTTATACCAAAATATTTGTTACCATGAAATCACTAGGTTAAACATGTTTACAATGTTATAGTGTGTTTCTCAGGTGAGCGACCAAGGGCCATCATGGCCCTCTTGTTTTTCTTCTTAGCTCATCTGTCACGTAGTGACAGGGTGAACTTTTGTGATTGCCCTTCGTCCGTCGTCCTACCGTCCGTCCACAATTTCTTGTGAACACGATAGAGGCCACATTTTGCAAGCAGTTTTAATCAAAATTGTACAAAACTTGTACTGGCATTATATTTCGGTTCTTTTTGAAAGCTTGCCAGTTTCCATCATAGGTTCTAGAGTTATTGCGCCTTAAAGGGCAAGAATTTGCGTGCTTGCGTTCGTCAACAATTTCTTGTCTGCACGATAGTAATTATGTCTCCCCAACTCTGGGGGGAGACATATTGTTTTTGCCCTGTCCGTCCGTCCGTCCTTCCGTCCGTCAGTACGTCACACTTCATTTCCGAGCAATAACTGTAGAAGCATTTGACCTAGAACCTTCAAACTTCATAGGGTTGTAGGGCTGCTGGAGTAAACGACCCCTATTGTTTTTGGGGCCACTCCGTCAAAGGTCAAGGTCACAGGGGCCTGAACATTGAAAACCATTTCCGATCAATAACTAGAGAACCACTTGATCCAGAATGTTGAAACTTCATAGGATGAGTGGTCATGAAAAGTAGATGACCCCTAATAATTTTGGGGTTACTTTGTTAAAGGTCAAAGTCACAGGGGCCTGAACATTGAAAACCATTTCCGATCAATAACTAGAGACCCACTTGATCCAGAATATTGAAACTTCATAGGATGATTGTACAGGCAAAGTAAATGACCCCTATTGATTTCGGGGTCATTGCATTAAAGAGAACGACTAAATCCCAGAATATTGAAACTTTATAGGATGATTGTACATGGAAAGCAGATGATTCCTATCGATTTTGGGGTCACTCCGTTAAAGGTCAAGGTCACAGGGGCCTGAACATTTAAAACAATTTCCGGTCAGTAACTTGAGAACCACTTGACCCAGAATGTTGAAACTTAAGAGGATGATTGGTCATGCAGAGTAGATGACTGCTAACGATTTTGGGGTCACTGTGTTAATGGTCAAGGTCACAGGGGCCTGAACATGGAAAACCGTTTCCAATCAATAACTTGAGAACCTCTCGACCCAGAATGTTGAAACTTCATAGGATGATTGTTCATGCAGAGTAAATGACTCCTAATGTTTTTGGGGTCACTCCGTTAAAGGTCAAGGTCTCAGGAGCCTGAACATGGAAAACAATTTCCGATCAATAACTTGAGAACCACTTGACCCAGAATGTTGAAACTTCATTTGATGATTGAACATGCAGAGTAGATGACCCCTATTGATTTTAGGGTCAGTCTATTAAAGGTTAATGTCACAGGGGCCTGGTCATATAAAATCATTTCTGGAAAATAACTTGAGAACCACTTGACCTAGAATGTTGAAACTTAATAGAATGATTGGACATGCAGAGTAGATGACCCCTATTTATTTTATTAAGGTCAAGATCACAGGAGCCTGAACAGTGACTTGAGAACCATTAGGCCAAGAGTGTTGAAATGTACCGGGATGACTGGACATGCCAAGTAGATGATCCCTATTGCAGCCAACCATCAGTGTCTCTTTGACTTTTCCTCCTGACCCCTATTGACTTCTTGCCTATAGGACTTTGCATTGGGGGAGACATGTACTTTTTACAAAAGCAATTTCTAGTCTCATTTATGATTTTATTTTAACCAAACTTGCACTCAACTTGTATCACTTTAAGATCTTGGTTGCTTTCTTGAACTGGCCAGATCCCGTAATAGGTTCCAGAGTGATGACCCCTAAAAGGGCAAAAATTGACATTGTCTGCACAATAGCAGCTTCATTTATGATTTGATTTTAACCAAACCTGCACACAACTTTTATCACCATAAGATCTTGGTTTCTTTTTTGAACTGGCCGGATGCCATTATGGGTTCCAGAGTGATGGTCCCTGGAAAGTTCAGAATAAGCTATTTTGACATTGTCTACATAAAAGCAGCTTCATTTACGATTTGAAATGAATCAAACTTTCACACAACTTGTGTTATCATAAGATCTCGGTTCCTTTGTTGAACCGGCCAGATCGCATAATGGGTTCCAGAGTTATGCCCCATGATAGGGCCAGAATTAGCTATTTTGACCTTATCTGCACAATAGCAGCTTTATATGTGATTTGATTTTAACCAAACTTGCACACAACTTGTTTCACTAAAAGATCTTGGTTCCTTTCTTGAATTGGCGAGATTGCATTTTGGGTTTTAGAACTATGGCCCCTGAAATGACGAAAATTAGCTATTGATTTTGACCAAACTTGCACACAACTTGTATCACCATAAGATATCAAGTCCATTTTATGCGCCCGAAAGGACGTATTATGTTATCGCATCGGTGTTCGTCTGTCTGTCTGTCTGTTGGTCAGCAATTTCCCTTCCGCTCTGTAACTGTTGATCGCCATGAAGGATTTCAAAGAAACCGGACACAAATTTTCAGCTCACCGAAACGACGTGCAGAGCGCATGTCTCGCCTTAAGCTCAAGGTCACACTTAGGGGTCAAAGGTCATATGACTTTGTTTTTTTGTGTATATTGCTCTGCATTTGCGTTGCATTGCAGTGCTCTTGTTTTTTTGCATATCCTTCTTTTGTTCACTTACAATAATTTTTAGGGGGCCTCCGTGGCCGAGTGGTTAAGGTCGCTGACTTCAAATCACTTGCTGCTCATCGATGTGGGTTGAAGCCTCACCCGATGCGTTGCATTCTTCATGGGAAGAAGCCATCCAGCTGGCTTACGGAAGGTCGGCGGTTCTACCCAGGTGCCCACTCGCGATGAAGTAATGCACGGAGGGGCACCTGGGGTCTTCTGCCACAATTGAAGCTGGAAAGTCGCCATATGACCCATCATGTGTCGGTGCGACGTTAAATAAAAAGAAAATTAAAAATTTGATTACTTTTATTTTACTATATATAGCTTCTTGTCCTTAAGTACAATGATAACAGGTGAGCGATATAGGGCCATTATGGTCCTCTTGTGTATTCTTTTTGTTTTTGCTATTGGGGTGTCAATATTAGTACTTTCTAACGAATTGAAATTACCTGGGCTTAGAACGCCATGTCTGCTTTTCATCTATGAAAAGATATTTGAGCTCGGGATAAACTAAAATTCCAGAGGGGTCCGTAACGGACCAAGGGAACATTGATAATTTTGGAACTTCATCAAAATGCTAAAATGTCGTTTTTGATGTTGTCTAAGACTGTCAGTATACGCCTCGGATGTAAGATATAACCGTATTTGAGAGCTGCAGACCTAGACCTTTCAGAAATATTTCCAAAATAATTAATTTCGTGTAATAAATGATGATTCTACGGAAGCGGGAAAGGGCCATCAGACGCAAATACGTTTAATTACGTTAAGGCTTTGGAAAGGATATAAAGATTTCTTAAAATGCAGTTTGGTTTAGCCTTTTTTGTCCAAAACGTTAGTTTTCCTACAAACGTGCTAAAAATGTCGAAAGAATACTATTTTTAAATATTTTTTCCCCTAATAACCTTAGGACGGCCAGCACACATTTATGCAATCTCGCCAGGCGTAAAGCGTTTGTGACAACACAGAAAATGACGTCAGTCGACCTTCAGCTTTATCCGGAAGTAAAGAAAATGAAAGTAGAAATGTTAAACTTGTAAACGAAAGTCGTATATTGATTCGTAAATAGTCAGGGGTCACGCGCAGGGGTCACCCCGTCTAAACGTACCCGCGTGGACTTCTTTGTTTTCTTTACTTTTGCTGTTGGGGTGTCAATTTTCAGTACATTCTAACGAATTGAAATTACCTGGGCTTTAGTACGGCATGTAAGCTTTCATCTACGAAAATATATTTGAGCTTAGGATAAACACAAATCCAAAAAGGAGTTCGTACATTGATGTTTTTGGAACTTCATCATATCGCTAAAAAGTGGCTTTAAATGTTGTCTGAGAGTGTCAGTATATACCTCGGATATAAGATATAACCGTGTTTGAGAGCTGCAGACCTAGACCTTTCAGAAATATTTTCAAAATAAATTTCGTGTAATAAATGTTGATTCTACGGAAGCGGGAAAGGGCCATAGATCTCTGCTCTCCTATTGAGTTAAGTTGGCCAGCTTGGTGGTCTTGATAGTCTATAACTTCCTTCTTTTGGGATCAATTTGAGGTAAAAGGTGTTTATGCGGGATACATTTGGTCAAATTTCATTTCAAATATAGGCTGTCACTTGATAATTCGTTTCTGATGTTGTTTTGACTTGAAAAACTTCATAGTCTTTGTTGAAACAAATTTTTCGAAACCAGATTAACATTGATTTCCGAAAACAAATACTTACCGGGGAAAAAACGAAAGCAGGGAAAGCATGTGTACAAGTGGGATAATCTTTTTATTAATGTACGAGTTAAAAGGATGTTTGATCTGTCTGATCTGGAAATAATGGACAATGGGCTACGAAACTATACAGAGTCGGAAAATTTCAAAAATACTTGACTCAAGTATTTCCTTTTCTGTACGGCAACCATGTCTTTTGAAAACTAAGAAAACAAATGTACAACTAGAATCCGCCAGACGCATTAAAATGCAACTAAGCAAATGAGCGTTGAATGGTCTTAACGAACCCAAAATGTTGCATCAAAGTCAATATTTCTGTTGAACAATATTAATTTTCTGAAAAGAAAAAAGCTGGTAATAGTAGTAATTTTGCTCATGTAATTTTATTCAGTCTTTCTTTATGGCCGTGTTTGTCCTGTAGTGTTTATCACTCCGCTTACACATACAGATAACGATTAACATTACTACTCATGTGTATGAAATTACTTTAGGTCAGACGAAGTAAAAAGAACAGGATCTGCAAAAGAAACAATTCTTGTTATCTCGATAAAAAGGTGTGTATTAACTTTCTAGGTATCGCAACGTGGATAAGAGATGATCACACTTCACATTGTTTTATCAGATTAGGCTTCCCAGTTTTGTTTGACTGATGAATTTTACGCAGAACGAGTGGACGAATGGACACATTTCCGATACTTTATGATTGTTAAGTATAAATTTAAACAATTTTTAAATAAAATGAAAACGATAAGGCCCCGATTGGAATACTAGCAAATGTCAAACTTATGGTAAAAGGGAAGTTGAAATGTGAAAGAACCTTTTCTATACACCAGAGCATTCATAGGGAATTCAAGATAACGTTGTTTTGCACCAATAAACAAAGAAGTCATAAACATGTTTTTCAAACAACTTTATTTTTAAATTCACAAAGACATGAATCACAATACAATTTTGAATATATAGTTGTTAAAAGAAAGGAAAAGCGAATATGAATAATATGTAACTACCAAATTCAAATGTTTTGTTTTTCTTTACTATGCATTGATTTAAAAATAAGATAAATTAGTAGCTTGTTAAATAGAGGATATAACATGAGTGTCTTTTCATATTGAATTTATTAAACGAGTTAAATAAAATAATAAAATGCGAGACTCTGTCAAGCATTTTATCAATTTTATTCATCGGGTTAAATAAATGAAACACTTTAAATGACCCCCATCCAATCCACCCTGAGAAACATTGAGTCAAAGTTCGAAGACACTATATGGTACTTACAGGCGGCTGTTGTGATAGCTAATAAAATCAATGGAAGCATTGAATACAACTAAGCAACACAATAGAAGAAAACAAGAAAGATGTATGTTTCAAATTTTGGTTAGCTTACTTTAAAAGTAACCAAATATGTAAACAATATGACCTATGTATTGAAAATGACACGTTTCACGTTATTTTTTGGGTATATCAATTCATTCCTGACTAATAAAAAACAAAACCAATAAATACGATTAACAAATAGTTGTGTTGGAATTATTCATTTTAAATAATCACTCTACGAGGTTTGGATATCTACATGAAGGTGTAAAATGTCGTGTAATAAATGCATTATTCATTGCAAATATTTATGCAAAATATAGTAATTTTTCAAATGAATAACTTTCAGTTATTCTAAATGGCGTTTCATAATTTCTTTTATTTGCAAAACAACGTGCTTTTTTCCTAATGCATAGCTGTTTTTTTTTATTTATGCCCTGAAATATCAAGGTCAGTAATAACTGCTTATGACGTTAGCAGAAGCAGATAGTTTAAAGTGTCATACGCAGGAAATTGCATGTGTAGGCTTTTTGTTTAATTTCTAATTACGGGCAAATAATTTCCCATTCCCCGCAAAAATACAAGACAGGGCTTGAAATATGATAATGTATTTATTAAGCATTAACATTTTTTGTACTATATCCCATAGTCTTATCACACTTCTTTTGGAATTATTTGGCAGAATTTGCCTTTGGTGGAAAAGATGGTCAGATTTCATTTTCAATATAAATTGTATTTGGGATATTCTGACCTATAAATGTTAAAATTCATTTTCCGAAAAAAGTTTACCATTGGTTTTTCGACAACACATACTAAGACAATGTAGAGAAGTATATAGGTTTTTCATCTGTTGTCCAAAATAAGTTTCTCTTTATATTGTTTTTTAAGGTGTTTTTTAAGGTTTATGAGGGAAATACAGGTGCAAACTACATGTTCTTTGTACATGTATATACTTTTCCCGGACAGGTGTTGGGGTCTGAAAACGAACAGTCGCAATCACAATGTTAATATCAGGACCATTCCATTTATTTTCCAAAAGACAATTACATGTACTTCAAAATAATAAACAGCATTATACCTTATTTTAATTTTTCAATTTTTTAGACTATCAGATAAATCAGAAAAAAATGCACCTACGAGGTAACCGCGAAATATATAACTGAAAAGAAAATTTTATTGGCTATCAGAAAATGAGCATGAAAAAAGAAGAATCATAAAAGGAACTTTTTTGTACAATGACCTGCTTTTCAATTTAGTATGACAATACATTTGCTATGTAGAGCATCAATATGTCCTATATGACCTTCAGTGTTACCTGCATGCCTATGTTTTACGGTAGCCTAGTGGTAGAGCGTCCACTTTGAGTGCGGGAGGTCGTGGGTTCGATCCCCGGCCGCGTCATACCAAAGACGTACACAATGGTACTAGGGCGCTCAGCCCGGTGTCTGTATAATGTGACTGGGTGGGGTATCATGTCACGTGCCTACGGCGTGCTATTCCAGCGAGGCAGCACTATAAAGTTGGGCATTGTGCTCACTGCTACAAGTAGACACCGTCGTTTACATGACTGAAAAATTGTTGAAAAAGACGTTAAACCCGAACACACATATGTTTCACGTAACCAATAGCGAAATGACACACCTTTTGATAAAATAATATGCTATAATAAAATCAGGATAAAATCACTTGAATCGGATGACTTTAAAAAGAAGCATAATTCACTGTAAAATTGACATTGTTAATAAGCTCAGGAAAGGACATGAATTTGCAGAATCGGAATTTAAAACTATATACAATAGTTGGCTTGTGTTAAATGCATAATTCACACAATTGTAAATACGATAAACAATATAAAAACGGATGGAATACCAACCAGATAGTACATAATATACATGGGTAGTGAATTCTAATGACATGAAATTTTCTAAATGATACAGCTACGTTAGTATTTCACACAATACATATATTTCTATCATATACCGTTCATGATATTATCAATAAATATTCAAATATGTTTGTAGTTTCATGCTTGACAATTCTGATATATAGGCCACAACGCTTTCTTATATTGACGTAATCATTTTCACCTCTACGGCAATTCATTCCCTATATAAACTTTTAAAATTTTCATTAAAGGTACTGGACCCGTAATAGAGTACCTCCTTTTTGAAAAGAATTCAATTCCTACCATAAACCTACCATAAACCTACTTTGACTCCAATTTTCAGGGAGGCGTAGGTTCAAGCCCCATTGAGACCAATTTTTTTCAAAATTTCCTTTTTTTCAAGCAAGTTTTTACTTTTTTCAAGACTAATTATAGATGTATTGTACAAAAGAGGAAAATCTTCATTTTATAAGCGATTTCTTGCTGTTCAAAGTGAGTTACATGCGGTAAAAGTTATCTATTTTGCCTTCATTCTTTAGATTACATATTGTGAAAGAAATGCAGGTAGGTTTCACTTCTGCCCCAAGGTTTTTTTGAATGAGGCGAGCAAAATTCAAAACACAGGATTCGACCTTAGTTTTTCAATCTTGGAGTTAGAATTCTGTCTCATTTAATCTGTTTACTTGAGGCACCCTTGAAAAAAAAGGTATATAACAGTTTTATTTTGTGTTTTATAATCGTTTAACAATAGTTTAATGTTTCTTTTATCAAAATTATGGTGTAATGAATTCCCTGCAAACGTTTTAGATAGCGGCCTTCACATTGAAATTTGTCTCTCTTTGGGCTTGAGGAAATACCATAAATTATACAAGATTTACAAAAAATACGGCACGATAAATGTTATTTAAAATTTGCAACACAGTGCGAAACATGGTCATCTTTAAGAATATACCAAACAAAAGCCATGTGTTAAACATTACTATTAGGGTTCCAATACCTTAAAGCAAACGTGGGAATCTATTTAGTATATGTAGTTTATCATATATTTTTAAAATTCTGAAACTATAAGATAAAAGAATCAAACAACAAAACAACAACAACAACAGCAACACCAACAACCAAAAAACAATAACACAAATCCCGCTACAACAACTACAGTAAAATATTTTTTAAAAGATGTAACTATAAGCTAAATTTCTATTCAAAGTTAACTTAAGCATTAAGGAAAGCTCTGATTATAAACAATCTGAGTTTCGAATGTTAAACACTGAAACGTTATTTTTTTATTTCAAAGCGTCTGTGTACCAGTCAGGAAGGAAATTGTACTCCGAGTCCACTAGCGGTTGACTGCACCGGACTGGTCCACCTGGAGACCACTTTAGTATATGTACTTTTCTGAAAGAGAATTTAATTTTGTTGATAAAATGGCGCTTCTTTCGAAGATTGTTCTGTAACATAAATATGAGTAAACACTTTGCAAGTTTCTACCGCAGTTTTAGAATTGCCAGTTTAAACTTTTATTCCATGTCGGCTGCTGATATGTAGAGTTATTGTCCAATCACACAGAAGACAAAACCCTTAAATAAAATGTACGTGCATAGCTCATATCTGCAAGTGTGGCAAGCAGGAAAATCACGAAAAAAAACCCACATAAAAAATTACATTTACATATTTCAATGCAACTTCATCTAAAACGGAGATGCAACCTCAACCCTTGCATCTCGGTTACACCCATGACTTCTAAAATATATTTCAATGAAAATAGATGCAATTACGACCTTAATATTGTTACGGTCCAGCTATGTTTCAACTCGATTAATGTGCGTATCTGTGGTAACGTGTCAACGGCTGCTGGACTCGTACAGTTGATCTGTTATCAGGACGGACTAATATTCGATCACAATAATTACAAAATACTATATCCTAGTATCTGTAATGATCCTGCGAGCTCGTAGAGGTGATCTTTTACCCAGACAGACAAAGACTTGATCACAAAATTACAGAACACTCAAAATTCAAGCATTTGTAATGGTTCTGTAAAGCTTCTGTAATATTGGTGCAGGTATGCTGAGGGTAGAAGATAAATGCTTAGGCTACTTAAGTGGGTCTGTACCCAGTTACCAATAGAAAGAAGAGCAATACTGTTCCAATTTTACTGATTTTAATAGATGCCTATACTCTGGCTTTACGACTTGATGATTTCCAACATGTACGGAAAATATATTCGTGAACGTATAATTTATGCTTCGAAACGGCGCACACTTCTGACGTTCAAAATCCCCCGTAGAAATAGACGAAGTTTGGTTAATAAATATTATAATAGGCTTTTCTATATAAAGATCGAGTTTGAGTCAGTGACCAGTATTAAATGCGAAAATAATTATAAAATAGATCATCTACGTTTCGAAAAATGCGTATCAAATTCTAGATATTGCAGACCAGTTATGTAGTGTTCTAGCTTTAGTCCAAAGAGGTAAATGGAAAGTCAAACTGGTTTAAGTACCATTTAATTTCGTAAATTACTGTTCTTTAGCCGTAACGTATGCTAGAAAGCTGTTGTAAAAACTGACTGCAGTCGAACATTTCCAGCCCTATTTATACTAAATCTAAGGAAACGAACAAGAACTTGTTCGGAAAATGTTCGACGGTTCGTTTTAGTTGACGTCCAGTGTTCGACGTTCGAAAATCGCTCGATTGACGTTCGGAAACGATCAATTTTTGTACGGACGAACGCTGTCAACCAACCAAACCAACCAGAGAAAATACGATCTCAAGCTAAAACTGAATGAAACTTTGATAGAAAATTACTGTTACAAAGAGAAAAGGCTTTCTTAAAATGATTAATACCATGGGATTTCCACCGAAATAAGTCTTTTGCCGAAACATAGTGATTTACAGTAATGTAAACAGAACACTGGAAGCAGTTGCTAATGACAACGGAAGTTATACAATCCCATCATGCATCAATGATCATGGCTGACGTAAACATGAAACATACATGTGAAATAACAATAAATGCAGCTTTTTGCAAAGTGTGCGCCGTTTACGAGTTAAAAACACTGGTAATCATTAGATATAATAACATATTTCATAACCCTAACTGTTTATAGCGTGACATTAAAGATTGTTGGCAAAATAACCATCATTTGCATCACAACAACAACAATAACAACATGTTACAATACGAAGGCAATGGTAGGGTATATCATTACCCCCCTCTTACAAAGGCAAAGCTCCTGCTGCCTTACCTACAGACTTTAAATTTAAATTAGATTTTCTGACTAGAAAGTTTAAAACAGAGTAAATAACAATTAACACCAACGACTTAAGCACCCGGTAAAAGTTTTCTGTAACATCAATAGCGTCATAACATTCAACTAATGTCATTTCCTCGAAAGGTTTGAAATTCAATACGCAATACACAGTAAGAGTTCAATCAGTTCCAACTTTTGAGTAAACCATACGCGCTGTATAAAAGTTGCTTTAAAATAACCGTGAAATCTCCTTAAAGTCAGAGTTTATTTATTCGCTGTTTAAATAAGTTTATATATCACTGCTCAAATTCATTTAAGTTAAACTAACACTTTTTGACTGTCTGAATTCAAAATTTTTCAGAGTTTTATACGTAAGGTTTCTTTAGGAATTTGATATCAGTTTGTTGTAAATGATGCGCTATTGTTTAATTTAAAGTTTTTTCACAACACTTTTTAAGGGCTTTGCGTTTTCTTTGCCCTTGGTTACTTTAGTATCGGTGGCGCGATCCTGAGGCTGTTGTGCTCGCTCCATCATTGCGATTTTCCTCTCAATCCTCGAGAGCTCGCCAACCACTCTATCAAGGGTCTTGTCCTGGCATCTTATGGCGCGAGTGTTGCTATCTATGGCATCCACTACACGTTTGGTGCCATCGTTTATTGCTGCAACAATGGCGTTCAGAGCAGCATTCATTAGTTTCGTCTCGTCCTCCGTCTTCCTCTTCTTAGGTGCAGGTTCATCTGCAGAGCTTCCTCTTTCTGGCACCACTTGTGCAGACGTTGTGGTCAGTGGTGTTACGTTGCTGGCTTCTTGCATCAGCGGGTCCTCCTGGTTTATATCTATCAGGGTATGTAGAATATGCTCTGTTCCCTTCTCGTCCAGACATGGGGTGTTCAAACTTGCGTTTGGCGTCCTGGTTGGCATGACTGGAGTGTACAGAGCAGGTGCAATGCTTGTAGTTGGAGGCTGGCTCCCCACCCCACTAAAGGCTGGAATGCGCAAGGAAGGTACTACGTTACTGGTTGGAGGCTGGTTCTCCATCCTTTCGAAGACACTTGCAAGGTCCCTTGCATTGATGGTGATCAGATCACTCTCTTTCTGGGATCGTGCTGTGCCCTGTGCACCAAAAGGTTGTTCTGTTGACACAACCGGGTAATCACTCGAGCCAACCAGAGTATTTGATGGCACAGTACAGGTAGCCGGGATATAACTGTGGCCAATATTTGTTGGGCAATTTGATGGCCTCGTTGACGCTGTAACGTTAGGTGAGACCCTACTACGAGAACCAGTGGGACTAAACACCGGTCCCTGCTTAACACCAGCCATCCAACCCGGCAGCACTAAACCATCTGCCGTTGTTACGGTATCATCCTCCTCCTCCTCGAAGAGGCCATCAGTTTCTTCTAGAGGGTCTTCTTGGGAGATCATATGCCTTGCGTGCCACCTGTATGAGTCCTCTCGGCTAATGATGACCATGTCCTTGTCGCTGACGTATATTGGATGCGGTGCCTTTTTCAGGACTTGATTGTAGTCTGGAGTGCCCCTCTTGGATTCTTCATCGCGGTGTCTGGCATATTTCTTGATGTGAGCCAGCAGGGTATCCTTATCTTCGCACCGGAAAGAACATAGTGTGCAGTAGTACGGCACCCGATCCATCGGTATATGGGTTTTCAGAATGTGCCCCACCATCCTACTCTTCCGTTCGATCTTACTGCAGTGGCGGCACCGGTATGCTCGTCCCCTGTTCTGGAATTGTGGTAACATCGTGTTCTGAAATTAGATTGGAAGGGCCTTTTGAATTATATGCATTCTTAACTTAAAGACACCTGGCCACTGACTCTTATAAGTGTTTTAACTACCGCGCACGTGTATCTTGTTCTGCAACGTCTGGCCACGTAGCTAACTTCCACGGATTTGTTCATTCTCGTTAAAATATCGCAATATTTTATACAGTTAAAGGATTTTATACCTTTTAGTTTTTCGTTATACAACAATGCTTTGTACACTTTATCATTTTGCACTGTGAATGTATGAAACCATTTACACCATTTATTTTAGTAGCTTTATTTATGCCATCAGTTTATGAGTCCTTTACATACTCCAGGTTTATATAAATACTCTTACAACCTTCACCTTTCACAGTATTTACATAAGTTTTATCCAAGTTTCCCTTTTTATTGTTTGTAAAAATACATTCCTTTAAAAGAACAAATTTAAGCACAAACACAGTTTACACCATAAGTTTATTCACAATGTTTTTTTATACATAGTCTTCCAAAAATATTCAGAGGCATTATTTACTTTGTAGTATATACATAAAAACTTATAATACAGTTTTACACTTTTACATAGACATTGAATGTCACTGAAAATATCATATTTAGACATGTTTCTGTTTAAGAAAAGTAGCAGTGCGAGCTACCCATGCAGGAGGACTAGTTCCATCATACGCCTTCAGCTTGTCGTGATGAACGGTCCTTGTTGTTCTGTTATCGTCCAGCTGAATAATGAAATTGACAAGAGAGAGCTTTTCCTTGACGACAAAAGGGCCATCGTAAGCCTTCTCTAGTTTCGGAGAAATTCCAGGTCTTCGCGTCTCATGCAGACACCAGAATACATCACCTACTTCGTAGCGGTGGAAAGACAACTTAGCATCATAGATATCTTTGCTTCTTTTTCCACTGGCTGCAAGATGCTTCCTCGCTACATCATGGGCGTGCAGCATTTTGTTTCTCAAATGCCGGACATACTCACTTTCATTTTGGAGTGATGCAGTCACTGCCTCAGGGTGGTTGAACATTAGGTCGGCTGGCAATCGGATTTCGCGGCCAATGCATAAAAGATTTGGCGAAAGACCTGTAGCTTCATTTGGCGTACATCGGTATGCCCCAGCTAAGCATCCTAAGTTAAGGTCCCACTCTTCTTGCTCACCTGCTAGAAACGCCCTAACCATCTTTAGAAGTGTCCGGTTGAACCTTTCGCACTGACCATTTGCCCTCGGATTTCTGGCGCTTGTCCTTGATTTTCTGATATCCAGCATCTTGCAGAGGTCTTTAAACAGCTTGCTTTCAAAAGCGGAGCCCTGGTCGCTATGGATGGAAAGCGGACACCCCCAGTGCGAGACAAAATCATTCAATATCCTTGAGGCACAGGTTTCTGCTGTTTGGTCTGGGACTGCTAACACTTCTACATACTTAGTGAAGTGGTCCGTCAATACAAGAATATACTTATTCCCTCTGGGTGTAATTGGAAACGGGCCGGTGTAGTCAATTGCCAAGATATCCCAAGGAGCACCTGCCTTTAGGGATCCCAATGGAGCTCTCGGATTTCTGGGCGGTTTCTTATCTGCCGCACATGTATCACAGCTTCGAACATATAACTTTATGTCATCTCTCATCTGATGCCAGTGGTAGTGCTGTGATATTTTAGCCTTAGTCTTTCTAACCCCAAGATGGCCGGCAATAACCGGGTTGTGCATCTGGAACATGACCTCATCTTTCAGCTGCTTTGGTACTATAAGCTGTAAGGTCTCACTGCCAGTATCAGCTTTATTGAATAGCCTGTAAATGACATCATCCTTTACTACTAGAGAGTCCCACAGTGTTAGGTAGTACCTGGCAGCATGACTTTTACCAACCATAGTCTCTCTCCCTGGCAATTGCTGTTCCTTCCGTGCATTTATCAGGAAACCTATATCGGGATCATTGTGCTGATAATAGGCTATCTTATCAGGTAGACTGGAGCCCAGCCATGTTTGGACTTTCGGTCGAGTCACAGTGCCACTTCCGGCATTCGATGTGCTTGGCCGCGATTCACTTGTAATTGCCCTTACACTTGAAACATTACCCTCCTCCAGTTCACTTTTTTCCCTGTTTTGTAAGTTCGCCCTCAGCTTGACCTTTGAACTCGAGTGACATGTTGGATGCTCTCTGTACACATTTACGACAAGGCCCACACTTGAGAGGTTCGGTCATGTCCACTTCGTGGCAGGTACAATCTCGGGGCGTCTGACAACGTGACAAAGCGTCGCAATGACCTTGCTTGTTACCTTGTCTGTACTGGATCTCAAAATCATACTGAGCTAGTATCTCTATCCAGCGTGCAATCTTACCGTTTGGCTCGCGAAGGCTGAACAGCCAAACTAAAGCTTGGTGATCGGTGCGGACCAAGAATTTCCTACCGAGAAGGTACTGCCTAAAGTACTGTATAAAGTAGACTACAGCTAGAAGCTCTTTCTCCGTAATGCAGTAATTCCTTTCTGCTTTATTGAGCGCACGGCTGGCGTAAGCTATTACTCTTTCGCGGTCCTGTTGTATCTGTGCCAACACCCCTCCGATACCTACACCTGACGCGTCTACATCTAGAATGAACTCGCCTCCATCGTTCATAGGATAGCCCATTATGTCTGGACTTGTAAGTGCCATCTTTAGGTCGTTGAATGCCTGTTCACATTCCGAGTCCCATTTGAATGTTGCATCTTTCCTGGTGAGCTCTATTAACGGACGGGCACGCCTTGCGAAATTTTTCACAAACCGTCTATAATAGGATCCTGTCGCGACAAACTGTTTAGCTTGCTTGCAAGTTATAGGTCTTGGCCACTGTACTATTTTTGCGACGTTTGTTGGGTCAGGACTCACACCATTTGCAGACACTACATGTCCAAGGAATACCACTCGAGTTTGGAGCATGTTACACTTGTCGGGCCTTAGTTTAAGTCCAGCTTCTTTGATCCTGTTCAAGACTTCATCGACTCTGAGCATGTGTTGTTCAAAGTCAACGCCATATACAATGATGTCGTCTATATAGACCAAGCAGGTGACCCACTGTAGTCCTTGCAACGCAAGCTCCATAGTGCGCTGAAATGTGCTAGCACTATTGTTCAGGCCGAAAGGTAACCGTGTCATTTCGTAGTGTCCAAATTTGCAGCAAAATGCACTTTTTGGTATATCGGCCTTTTTAAGGGGAATCTGAAAGTATCCGCTAGTCAAATCAAAACAACTGAACAGGCTCGATCCAGCAACTGCGTCCAAGCAATCCTGTACCCTGGGTAGTGGAAAACCATCAGGTGTAACAAGGCTGTTGACCTTCCTGTAATCCACGCAAGGCCTGGTAGCTCCTGATTTCTTTTTGACCAACACAATTGGACTTGCCCATGGCGATGTACTTTTCTGGATGACACCCTTTCGGAGCAGTTCTTCAATTGCATTCTTCTCAGTTTCAGCATGGGCAAGCGGAACTCTTCTTGGCCTTTGTTTGATCGGTTGGGCATCACCTGTATTAATAGCATGCTCTGTCAAATCAGTAAGACCTATGTCCCATTCATTTTTAGAGAAGGTGTCCTTGTATTTCACCAGAAGACCAGCCACTGCTCTTTTCTCAACTTCAGATTTATCTTTCGTTGACCTTTCAAAGAGCCCTCTAAGATGGTCAGGGACATCTTCACTAGAAGCTTCGACGCACGTTTCTGAGACAGATGATTCTTTCTTGTTACCGGTATTGATACATCTTATTCTGCACATATTGGCTTCTTCATTTTCATTTTCTTCTTGTACTACCACACTTAACACCCTGTCAATCTTCTCCGCCCTGCCTATTTCTGCATCTTGCCTTAACACTGCATTGACTGAGAAAGGGTTCAGTACCCTGACCTTGCATGTTGCTCCACTATTGATGTTCACCAAAGAGGTTGCCATCATTAATCGGTGACGCTCCTTAAACATATCGGTCGGCTCGATTATGTATTCAGCAAGTTGGTCTTCATCATCAAACTCTGAGCGTGACACAAAGACGTCAACAAGAGCTTCTGACTGACCTGGGATGGTTAGGTTTTCTGCCACAACTACCTTTCGTGCCGCTTCAGGCCTCCCTACTTGAAAGCATGGAATCTCTACCCCATCTAGAACTATTTTATTTTGGCTCAGCAAAATATCCGCTGCCCCGTTTTCACCACATCCTAAGACATCATATCCTAGCAGGACGTCATCCTCAATTTCAGCTACTCTAGCCGCCTTGACGACCTCTAGGGTACCTATTGTCATGGTGAATAAGGCCTCTCCCCAGTCTCTGATTGGCTTTCCATTTGCTCCTCTCAAGCTGGTAGTTTTCTTCAGTTTTGGCCTAACTTCTTCCTTGATTTTGTTATACACTCGCGATGAAATAAGAGTTCTAGAAGCCCCTGTATCAGCCGTGTATACCACCGGAACATCTTCTATTTGTCCTTTAAGATACACCCCGTCATACAAGCGCTTCACCTTGTGGGTACCAAGCCCTGAGCTCTCTTCACCCGACTCTCCATTAATATGTCCTTGGCCTACAACTTCTACTGGGACCTCCCTTTGGCCGCAAGAGTTGGTCCGTTGGAGTTTAAAGGACTCTTCTGCTGCCCTTGATTTCTTTCATTTTGTCGTCTGCTTCCCCCTTCTGATTCTATTCTATCCGGACACTCACGCGCAAAGTGCCCCAACTTGTGACATTGAAAGCACTCAACCTCCTTGCTTCTTCGGTTTTGGTTACTTTGCCTATGGTAGGAGGGTTTGCTTTTCTCTAACTTATCGAGCCTTTGCAAAATTTTTGTAAGGGTATCGTTACTTACACTCTCATCTTTGCCCTCTGGACCTTGGCTATGACTATGGCTTCTATCCTTTTCACATTTTCCTATTTTCTGAAAGTGTGGCTCATTCCTAGCATCTCTCTTTTCGTCACTTTCATAATACTCAGGCTTCTTATGCATGAATGCATCATCATGTGCCCTTCTGGTGCTGTTCCGGTTTCTTCTCATACTTCTTGTCTGTTCCAGGTTCACTACGTGGAATACAGCGGCGTCAATAGTCTCAGGCTCCTTATGATATTCAACCTCGTAACATACCTCATCATCGCGTAAGCCATCTAAAAACCTGCGTACTAGGTCCTCGTCCCTTGTCTTCCTATCGCGAAAACCATGTGCCTTGTCATATAGGACCTTAAGTTCAGCCGCAAACTCCTCGGCCGTTTCCCCTACCCTCTGGTTTCTTTTGCTGAACTTTGCAGCGAAAGATCTAGGTGTTTCTATTACCCTATACCTATTGTGCATTTCACCTACCAACGCCCTATAGTCTGTCAAGATAGTTGGATGAAGCTGCGAAAACACGAACTGAGCCGCTTGGCCGTCAATGCGAGGTAATATTTGATCCAGCCTTTCATCATCCGACCAACCATATCTCTGTGCAATGGCTTCAAATCTGGTTATCCATACTTTCCATTCTTCCTTTCCAGTGAAAGGTGCAATTTTAATGTGACTGCCGTCTCGTTTATTGTGGCCATAGTACCTAGTGTTTGTATCAAAAGGACCTTCATAGCTACGCTGTCTGTTGAGGTACTGTGCTTGTACATTGACCCTTGGATGGAAATCACTAAGCTCATTAAAATTGCGGGTTGTACGGGGTGATGGATGATATCCCGCATACCCATTCTCGCAGGTACCAGTTATACCGGGTGGTGATCGGTGATCACCATTCTGATCACTTCTGTAACCAGTTGCACTGGGTGGCAAACCCTCACTATGCATGCCCCTAACATTACCGGTTGCATAGGGTGGAACTTCGCTAGCATACTGTGAAAATCTCGCATGGTAAGGAATAGTTCCAGAAACAGAGTGCTGCTGTTGGCGGCTTCTATATGTATTAGTTGGCCTCCCTTCGGGAGGAGTATCAGTGGGCCTACAGGTATTTTGACTTACATCTGTTTCCCTGTTTAATTCTCTATGTGTATCTGTACAGCTGGGACTGTAATTATTGTTGTTAGAACTATGTTGTACCCCCTGGGACTGCTTTATACTTTTTAGCTCATTTACTACATCTTTCAAGACACCAGTTATACTACTAAGGACACCATTCATGTCATTGTTTTCAAGACCGGGCATGTCCGGGCAATCGCGTAAAGTGTTGACACCTACGTCTTCCCGTTCGGTCGTCATATATGAATCTACAGACTGGCTATCTTCAGTACCGTCTTGACTACATGCATCCATATCCTTATGATTAAAGAATACTTCCTGTTCACTGTCATTCGCCTCTAGCGTGTTCATCCTCTGAGTTGAAATTAAGACTATCAAAAAACTTGGATTCGTATCTCAGGATCCGATTTTAAATTATCAGATCCCACCGCTGCCACCAAAAATGTTACGGTCCAGCTATGTTTCAACTCGATTAATGTGCGTATCTGTGGTAACGTGTCAACGGCTGCTGGACTCGTACAGTTGATCTGTTATCAGGACGGACTAATATTCGATCACAATAATTACAAAATACTATATCCTAGTATCTGTAATGATCCTGCGAGCTCGTAGAGGTGATCTTTTACCCAGACAGACAAAGACTTGATCACAAAATTACAGAACACTCAAAATTCAAGCATTTGTAATGGTTCTGTAAGCTTCTGTAATATTGGTGCAGGTATGCTGAGGGTAGAAGATAAATGCTTAGGCTACTTAAGTGGGTCTGTACCCAGTTACCAATAGAAAGAAGAGCAATACTGTTCCAATTTTACTGATTTTAATAGATGCCTATACTCTGGCTTTACGACTTGATGATTTCCAACATGTACGGAAAATATATTCGTGAACGTATAATTTATGCTTCGAAACGGCGCACACTTCTGACGTTCAAAATCCCCGTAGAAATAGACGAAGTTTGGTTAATAAATATTATATAGGCTTTTCTATATAAAGATCGAGTTTGAGTCAGTGACCAGTATTAAATGCGAAAATAATTATAAAATAGATCATCTACGTTTCGAAAAATGCGTATCAAATTCTAGATATTGCAGACCAGTTATGTAGTGTTCTAGCTTTAGTCCAAAGAGGTAAATGGAAAGTCAAACTGGTTTAAGTACCATTTAATTTCGTAAATTACTGTTCTTTAGCCGTAACGTATGCTAGAAAGCTGTTGTAAAAACTGACTGCAGTCGAACATTTCCAGCCCTATTTATACTAAATCTAAGGAAACGAACAAGAACTTGTTCGGAAAATGTTCGACGGTTCGTTTTAGTTGACGTCCAGTGTTCGACGTTCGAAAATCGCTCGATTGACGTTCGGAAACGATCAATTTTTGTACGGACGAACGCTGTCAACCAACCAAACCAACCAGAGAAAATACGATCTCAAGCTAAAATTGAATGAAACTTTGATAGAAAATTACTGTTACAAAGAGAAAAGGCTTTCTTAAAATGATTAATACCATGGGATTTCCACCGAAATAAGTCTTTTGCCGAAACATAGTGATTTACAGTAATGTAAACAAAACACTGGAAGCAGTTGCTAATGACAACGGAAGTTATACAATCCCATCATGCATCAATGATCATGGCTGACGTAAACATGAAACATACATGTGAAATAACAATAAATGCAGCTTTCTTGCAAAGTGTGCGCCGTTTACGAGTTAAAACACTGGTAATCATTAGATATAATAACATATTTCATAACCCTAACTGTTTATAGCGTGACATTAAAGATTGTTGGCAAAATAACCATCATTTGCATCACAACAACAACAATAACAACATGTTACAATACGAAGGCAATGGTAGGGTATATCAATATCTTGCAAATTTAAACAAATTGTTACAGAAAAAACTTACTTGTGGTCGTCTGTTGTTATGGCGGATTTGATAAACGACAGAAACTGATCCAAGAAATTGAAGCACACGTTGGGTTTCCATGGATTATATAAATCCTGAAACATACAAGGGATATTCAATAAATACGTAGTACCATAGAATTTGTTGTATCAACTAAGTTTTGAGTGCTAAAATCTGTAATATTATTGACAACTTTATAGTATTAACCTGTTGAATGAAACATGTTTCATGCAGTGAAATTCCGAAATCAATTTCTGAAATTGGTATAGAAGTAATAGCTATTTAGAAATACACCCGAACTTCTGATTAAAAAATTTACTTTTATTGCAGTGTTGTTGACTTTGGAAATCCTGTATAATGATTTTACTCTTTAACCACAATGTTGCGGCTCTTTTTAAGCGAGTTAGTGAGTACTGATAGCATAAATTGTCAAAAGTAATTGTTTAACTAGTTAAATGGATCATTATCATTACCTTTGCAAGGTTTGGCAAGTCTTTAGTTTTGTAGAACTCCAGTCTGTGTACAATTCCTTTATCGTCCCTAAAGCCGCAGACTATTTCTTGCACACCTATGATATAATTCTGTGTCCACCAATTCCTTACCTTGAACCTAAATCAAAAAAAAAAAATGATAAAAACAGTATTACATTTGTAAATTAGGTCTTTGTACTTCTAAAATGCAGATTTCCGTATACAAGATTTTAAATGTTTTTACATCTGTGAATTGTAAAAAATCAGTGACAAATAGCCACATTCTAAGAAAACATATGTATAGGCGATAGGCTTATTCATAAAAACATTTACCCGAAAAGCAGAATAAATAGACACAACGAAAACCAACCATATCAAGAAATACAGAGAGATGCGGATTTGAACGGTCAGTGACAAAACACCACTGGGGAACTAAAACCAATTAAATGCGAATAATCTCTATGATGTTCCAAAAGTACATAACAGTGTCTTTAAACGTAAATGACATATACGTGCTGTCGTTGCGTTTGGTAAATGTGATTAGCATGCCCCCGGGCATATAGCGACTGAACTGTCCGTGTATAAATGTGTCAGAAATCCTTGTATGAAAACGACTAAACTCTTTTAAAAGACATTAGATCAAAATCTTTTGAATATAACATAACACGGTTTGTTGAAAATAAATGTTTTGTTCAATTGTGAAACAAAATAAAGCAATAATGTTTTATGTTACAGTAAAAATATGCAACAAAATGCCTCCAAAACGGTTTGAATTTTAATGAGAGCAGACAGATTTTCTTTTACTAATAATTTATTTTGATATATGAGCCGTGCCATGGGAAAACCAACATAGTGGGTGTGCGACCAGCATGGATCCAGACCAGCCTGCGCATCCGCGCAGTCTGGTCAGGCTCCATGCTGTTCGCTTTTAAAGCCTATTGGAATTGGAGAAACTGTTAGCGAACAGCATGGATCCTGACCAGACTGCGCAGATGCGCAGGCTGGTCTGGATCCATGCTGGTCGCACACCCACTATGTTGGTTTTCCCATGGCGTGGCTCATATTATATCTGCGAACCTCTTAAACGTTTTAACGTGACCTTGATGGACGAATTCCCTATTTGTTTTGAACTGCACGTAGTAGCTTCCTTTTTCTTTATCAGTATTTAGAGCGTCTACTTCACCGGAAAACACTGGAAAGATAAAGTATGCACACTCTACGTAAGGACCATTGATAAGGAAGAAACACAAGTAAAATAACAATCGCAAAGAACAAGAGTAATGAAACCAAGGTAAAAGAGGTAAAAGATATACATATTAAACGGTGTAAAGGTGCAGATTAGGTATAAATTAGATAATTCCCCTCTAAGGCACCAGCTAAAATAAGCTACCAATTATCCGATTGTATGGAACAAACACGATGTAACACAATGACAGTGTTCTCAATAACTTATCTGAAGCGAGAACAAAATTAGTTTAACATTTAATGGTTCGACCAGACAAGCTGGAGCTGGAGTAACTTGCCTGTTCGTTATTCATAAGGCATCAATGATCGAAAAAATGGAAACTACTAAGGCTGTCTACGTTTTAACACGATGAAAGTGAAAATGTTCCAGGCTGGGTTGTTAATGGACGTAGTGGAAAAAAAGCTACCGCCCACGCGCGCTAGACAGAACGTACAGAGCTTAATATCTGCACGTGTTACAAGTACAAAAACAAATTTGAGACATCTGGAGCTGTGTTTGTAATTCGGTTTACATGGAACCTTTAATGACACACAGGCCCGTCCGCTAAGCTCAGTATGGAGAGGAGCGCAGATCTACGGACCGTGGGGTCGTGAGTTTGATCCCTGGGCGAAAAGTGTGTTTTCCGTGGTGATTTTATAAAAGGCAGGGTGCCTGAAATCGTCCTCCACTTCTTATTCATACATGTGAGGAAGTTGAACAGAACAGAAAAGTACTGGTACAGAATCCAGGAACATTGGTTAATGTAACTACCTGCCATTACATAACTGAAATACTGTTGAAAAACGGGGTTAAAAACAAATTAATGATACACGGAGTGCAATTCCATAGAATGGAAAAGCGGTGTATGGTCCCTAGTTAAACATATGGGATTGCCCTAAAAAAGAAAACAATGGGAAGAACTAAACAAACTGGAATTTAGAGAGGAGATCTTCTGAAATGGAGCTTACATATAATAATTACAGATTTCCAAAAGACAAAATATTATATCCAATGGGTGCTTTAACAATACACAAAGGTACAAAAACAGGGGTATTGGAATCACCCAAGCCGAAATGTTCAAGCTGAAAAACTAAACAGTACCAGCATATTTCATTGTATTATCATCATATAATGCACATTTCAATAACATAGTATGAACAATAGTAAGTGCAAAAAGAGTTGGGTAATATGTTCTCACATTTTTAATATCCTCTCCGTCAGTAGAATAGTAATTACCTGTAGAGCGATCAGTCATTAACTATATTTGCCTCGTTTAATAATCCTTTAACTAGTTTAAAACTTATTCCATCAAGAACATACATCTGTTTGATTTTGCACCCCATAGTGTACCTAGTGTGTACGATTAAGTTCAAGATCTTTTGTAAGGATTGTGTTTTATTTTAACAAACTTCGGATGACCTGTGATGACAAAACCTTTTGAAGACTTTCCGTAATTTGTGATAGCGGTAATCTTGTTGTAGCCACATTTTGCGGTATAAAAGATTTATATTAAAGCAAGCAAACAAACTCTTGAACAAGAAATAAGTTGTGATGTAAAATGTAAATTTTAAATCAAATGTATTAGCTTTATTAAGCAGTTACTCTTTTGGGTAAATGTATTTCACTTTTTGTCTGTTCATGCTTATAATGCCATTAAAGTACCAGCACGTATCATTAAAAGCTTCAATCATGCCAAACAAACTGAAACTGAAAATGGATAATTTGATTAAACACCTACTTTTTTATACAATGATATATTTACTGGCGTTATATATAATAATAATAATAATAATAATAATAATAATAATAATAGTTATTATAACAATATTAATAATAATAATAATAATAATAATAATAATAACAGCCTTATTGTAACAACTAGAATGTGTCTGTAGGACACAGGGTGTGCCCCCACTGGTACATTTGTCACAAATAAGGGGCAATAATTCAAGTTTTAAAGTCTTATGGGGGTATAGCCTCAACAAACATATTATGAAAAGGATTCATTATTCTAGGCCATATACTTTTTGAGATATGGGCATCACAAACAAAAAATCCACTATTTTGTCTATTTCCAGGACCATAACTCTGTAATAAGTGCTAAGATTCTCAAGAAGAATGTCAAGTATGCAAGGTCACATCATGATGAAGACTCAAGCAAGGTTTCATGAATTTACATCAAATACTTTTTTAGCTAGGCAGCATAATTAGGTGAAAAAGTACATTTTTGACTATTTCAGAGGCCATAACTTTAATTATAGGGGATGGAGCCAGCCAAAAAATAAGAGGTGTGCATGTTTATATCATGATAAAGACTCATGCAAGTTTTCATTCATTTATATCATATACTTTTTGAGCTAGGTGTGTCACAAGGTGAAAATGTGCGTTTTTAACTATTTAAGGGGCTATAACTCTGCAAATATGGGATGGAGGCAGACAAAAAATAGAAGGTGCGCAAGTTCATATCATGATAATGACTCATGCAAGGTTTAATCAATTTAAATGTAATACTTTTTAGTGAGGCACGTCACAAGGTGAAAGTGTGCATTTTGGACTATTTCAGGGGACATAACTCTGGAACTAAGGGGCGGACCTAGATGAAAAATAGGAGGTGCGCCAGTTCATATCATAATAAAGACTCATGCAAGGTTTAACAAATTAATATTAAATACTTCTTGACCTAGGCGCGTAACAAGGTGAAAATGAGAATTTTTGGCTATTTCAGGGGCCATTACTCTATAAATCGGGGGCGGACCAAGATGAAAAATAGAAGGTGCGCAAGTTCGTATCATGATTAAGACTCATGGGAGGTTTCATGTATCTATATCAAATACTTTTTGAGCTAGGCGTGTCACAAGGTAAAAATGTGCATTCTTTTTACTATTTCAGGGGCCATAACTCTGGAAATAGGGGGTGGAACCACACGAAAAATAAGAGGCACGCAAGTTCATTTCATGGTAAAAACTCATGCAAGGTTTCATCAATTTATATCAAATACTTTTTGAGCTAGGCGCGAACTTCGGACGGACACACGGACGCACGGGCAAGACCAAATCTATATGCCCCACCACTCAAGGGGGCACAAACAGTCATGACCGCACCTCTCCCCTTGAGGTCATTTTACCCCTATTGCCAATACCAGTGCTTAAAGCATCTTGTTCGCCCAGACGAGCTGCATATACAGTTTCACCCGCACCCCTCCCCCCGTTAATGGTGCCACCATGTAATATTTAAGAAAGAAATACTACACACTTCCCTACCCATAGGGCCTTACCAACAAGTGCGTTTATTAAACAAAGCTTGGAAATATAAATGTTGAAATGTAAAACCTTTTAAAACAATGTTGCATTGGACAATCAAAGCATAATCTCGTGCATAAAAGTATAAAAGTAAATCTGTAGTTAGTTATGCATAATTAGCCCAAGTTGATTCACCAATTATAAAGAACTTGAATATTTACGAAATTAGTCTGGGTACAGGCAAGATGTGAAATCACATTTCCATTCAGTAGGACATTGCTTTCGTATATATTTGTGAAGCAAAATCCGTATTATTGGAATGAATTTAAATGTACTCAATTTTTCTCTTTATTTGTAGGTTTTTACATCATATGATATATGTTCTGATTATTATTATGTTTTAGATAGTGAGTTTCCGTTGATTCAGTTCTTTCATATTCCTGTAACTTGATAATCCTATTTAGGACAGTAACTTATTATTGGTGAATCATAGAATCCCATCAGGCTTGCCACTTACGCTGAATTAACATACGAGTATAAACACAATATTGCATACAATAAAGAATGTGAACATTAGCGAAGTCAGAAATATGAAGACAGTAGGTAACATTTTAACATTTTATAGACACCAAGTATAAAAAAGAATTGTGCTACGAGTAGCACGTTAAAATGCTACCACTCTCCACGATTATCTTAATAATGAAACGATCGTCATAGACACATTAAATACTGTTAACACAACAATCATATATTACGTTCCGCAAAAAACATTACACAAAACCATAAACAACAAAAGTTATTCTGTTAGCTCAGAATTGAACAGGAATAAATCATCCGATGATAAGATAGACCCTGCAATGGTTTTAGATCATTCTTAAATCGAGACGTTGCATGATTATTTTCCAAATCAGGCTTTAATATAAATGAAAGAAAATCCAATTAACGTAAGAATCTACACATTATGTTGCAAAATATTTTTACAACACCGTTTCACATATTTTATACTTACCTAGAGAATGATTGTTCAATTGTGTCCTGACAACAGTATAGAATGCTTCACAGTTATTGTATTGTGCGTCTGGATCCGGTACTCCATCTTTGGAATCTATGAAGAACAAATGAAATTAAGGCGGTTCGCTTTGTAAGTGTAACTGTAATCAATATTAAAATTTAAACGGTCCAATGCTGTGCGAGGAGAGATTGCTATACGAGAAAGTCTTAGTTATCAGTATTATTATGCAAATATAAAAAAAAATCTGCTTTCATCGGCACATCAGTCAAAACAAAATTTCTTCCTGAGAAAATGTTCTATCATGCAAAAGATTATTTTTTTCATGTTTCAACACTATTTGACTCTGATAATGCTTATCATAGTAATGTCCTTGCTACCTGTCTTAAGCATTTAAAATCAAACCTGATTTCAGATATTGTTCAAACTTCGAACCCCAGCAACACATTTCGTCATCTGTAATTCTTGCTTCGTCCTGTTTTTTCTGTTCCGTCATTCTTGCTTCGTTCTGTTTTTTCTGTTCCGCCATTTTTGCTTTGTCCTGTTTTTTCTGTTCCGTCTCAATCTCGTTTAGATAATAAGTCCCGTTATGAAGTACAACTGCTATGATCCAGTCTTCCCTTTCCTCATATGGTGTACACATTACTTTTGCTAGTAATCCTCGCCGACAAACAAAATTTGTGTTAAGGGTTCTGGAAAAACGAAGTTTTTCCTACTTACTATAAAACTATTGTAAAATGAGTAAAAAATAACACGATATACACACAACAGATATAACATATCAAGCAGTACATGTATGAACAAAAGACAAATTGCAAAACAGGGAAACATCCTTAGAACGGTCGGTAGCATATATTAAGTGAACTAGAGTTTTGTTTAAATTGTAATTGTATTATAATATTACAGTTACAAACACATATGTTTACTATAAATTTTGCAAGTAACTTCAAAAGGAATGAGCCGCTCCAACGAGAGTTACTTGCCTTTAATCATAACGCAGATTTGTATATAAACAGATCTAATGAACAAATTAGTCTCATTGAGTAGCACTGGGTAAAATTACGTACGATTAATGTACAAGCATTTTCCAACAAACACTTTAAACTTCTTACATATCGTTGCCATATATAGATATACCGTGGGTCGATCGTGAAACCATTGTAACAGTATCAAGAAAAAGAAAAGGGTACAATAGTTTTGCTCACAGCCCTCGATAATTATGTATTAGAAGAAAAATACAATTTGATAAAAAAATCATTTATTTAAATGAACACTTTAGTACCTTGGTTCTCCGTCAGCTGACATATCTGATGGAGCACTTGCTTCTGAATCACCTTCTTTAGAAATCTTCATGTCACTTAACCCAGTTTGTACATCAGCAAGTTCTCGGTCAATCTGACTCTGGTCATCCGAGTGTTGGCTCTAATTATTTGTGCAAATAGAATTTAATGAAATAGAAAAAGAGGAAATAACATGATAAACAAATTCTTGTTAATTTGTACATGAATGACCATTTACATTTTAATGCTGCGTCATATATATTTTATACAATTGTTTTTAAATTGATGAGTCTATCATATACAGTAAACAATATACTTATACATTAACATTTTATTGTCATACGTTCCCGGTTACATACGTATATTCGTTCGTTTCAACTTTATTCTATTTCATTAAGGGTACTTATTTTTCAAATTGTATAATTCGTGTCAATTAAAACTGTAACTTACAAAAGAAGAAGCAGAATTGCCTTTGTCCTTCTTTGGTATATCTCGCCCTGAGGCTCCTTTGTTCGGTCTGAAAAGAATATATTAGCTATAATATGAATATAGAAGGTATAAAACGAACATGCGTCCTTAATTATATCACAAATAACTTACTTTTGCTGAAAACTTTTATCGGATAAACTTTCATACATTTTAATAAACTTGTGTTCGACAATTAATCATTTGATGCATTTAATGTTCCGATAAAGGTACCAGATAAATATGAACTTCTCAGTTGCCTCTTTTTCTGATTAGTTCTGAAATAAAATAATTAAGCATGATGGTTTGCTTTATGTTTTGTTTCTTTGACGAAATTGCTCAAGATATGTTATAGTTTGCCTTTGGAAAGTCTGTAGGTATCATTTGGAATTTTTTAAATAATTAAAGAGACGAGAATCTTTTAAGGACCTTAATAAAGACTTCACTCAGTTTCTAATTTTAATGTTCGTCGTGGTCAGGTTGATGGATCCATCGGTAAAAAAATGGTATCGTGGTGAGAATGTTGATACTAACTCTTTAGAAACATGGATAAACCTGTCTCGATTCTAACATAAAATTTTGCAATTCTAACGAACACCTTCTTCCCCGAAAACATGATTACTTTAACACATCTTAAGAAGGAATCCAGGTATGGTTTAGTTCCGACAGACAAGACAATCAATTAATTTTCAATTGACACATATACTACATAAATGTTTAAGTAACGAAATTAATAGTATTGAAGAATACAAACTGATAAAATCTACCAGAAATTCCTTTGAAAACATGAAATGCAACCAAAGGAACTGAAAACTAACTCGGTTTTATAATATGTAATGAAATGTAGATTCCCATGAAACCACCTAGCATCGGCTTTAACGGAACTCTATTATACAGTTTATAAAATAATTTATTTTGGGCCGACTGTGAAGGAATTCTACAATTTATATTAATCTCTCTATACACCTCATTCTTGATGGAATCCATCACCACTAGGGTATGAATGAAGAGGCCAGTTTTCCTTTCAAATATGAAAAGGTTGAATGGACACTATGATCTGAAAAGACCAGAAAATTTATTAACACTAATGCTGTATTCACATGTATACTAGATCTGAGACATATATGCTATATCATATTATATCACTTCTATGCCGATTGCCTCTCTGATACATAAAGTAGTCGCCTGGCTTTAGTCGTATTAAAAGCATGGAATACAAACGGTATGAAATAATATATAATACTTTAAAAGTACAATGGCTACGAGGATGGAATTCTCGGTACGTTCCTTGTACTGAACACGAAACTCGTATTCAACTAGTCTTAGTATCCATATTTCTAACCTCTGTGGTTGGTTAGCTTTTGGGTTGTTGAAAATTGCTTCGAGACATTTCGCGTCATTGATTGAATTGAACGGTTTTTCCAAACAAGTACATCTTGAAATGTTCAACAGAATTACTCAAGTGTAGTAATCTCTTTTACTTGAGTAGCAATAATCTTGTTTTCCTACGTTTTCCTGAGTCCAGATACTAGCAACTCCAACACCTGATGCGTCCTCTGTAAGTTCGAGTTCTTTCTTTGGGTCATAATAAGAGATCATTGATCAATGCATATTTTAGTTTCACAAAGGCAATTTCTTCTGTTTCTCTCCATTGCCATTTTACTCCTTTCTGAGTCATCTTACGTAATGATTCAGTCAGTGTGGAATAGTCATGAATGAATCTCGATTCATAGTTCGTCATTCCAAGAAAACTTTGTAGTTCTGTCACACTTGTGGGACTGCTGCCTTTTCCAGGTCCGGGGTAATTCCTTGATCAGACAGTATGTATCCATAGAACTTAATCTGGTTTACTTTGAAGATACATTTCTTTCGATTCACAGTCAAAGTTTTCTCTTTCAGGCTCTGAAACACGCTTTAAGGAATATATCATGCATTTCTTCATCTTCTGCATACAGACAAATGTCACCCGCAATGTTCATCACGTGTTGTAACCCATCTAATGCTTTTCTTATTTCATTCTGAAAACATTCGGGCCCTGCTGACACACCAAAGTTTGACTTCTTATATCGCCACAGTACAATGTGTGTAGGGAATGTCGTGACATACTGGATTCCTCTGCAAGGGTTATTTGGTGGAATCAAACACGCAACACAAACATTCTGTCCTAGAACAAAACTAAATTTGCACCATTTTTCGTCAAGATTATCACACATACGGAGGTATTTATGATGAACAAAATGTCACAAGTATTTCGATATTTATGTTAGACCAGTACAAGCTTTAACCAAGAAACATTCAAAACCAAACGATTAAATTTCAAAACTCAGAGCAAAATATATATTCGAAACAATACACAACCAAACTGCAGAAAATCAATTTACACACCTCTAAAACTCAAAACAACTCATCAATACACAAATTGAAACAAGCAATCAAATTATATACTTTAAATTCTCAAAAGAACTAACAATTCCGACCGCCAACAACCAAAGTATCAATTTCAAAACAAAACCACAATTAAACAACCAAACAACCAAAATATTCGCCGAGCAGACCAACAATTATGTACAATGAAACGTACTCCACCAATTTCCAACAAAAGTCTTTCCTTCAAATATCGATCCACCGATTGACTCTAACCAACAATAAACTGCATTTTTATCATGCGACTTTCTATCAAAACTGATAAACTCTCATAAAATTGTGTAACCTTATTTGGCCCATTCTCTCTACTGCAGTGGTTATTTTATCAGCAAGATAAACAATCCATACAGTATAGCGACACGTAAATTGATATGATAAACTTTTGTTGACTAGTTTACAGCATAATATTTACAATTTATGGTTTAGCGCCGTTTCGAAACAAGCAGCGACATATATTACCATGCTGTTGGGCCCGTTAGCCGTATTCAAAGCATGAAATGCAAACGGTGTTGCTTACTGTGGGAAAGAATCAATAATAGTACAACTGTGGACAGGCTTTTGTGCAGGTCTCACTGCACATAAAAACTGCTTTTGGGATAGTCGATAAATTGTGTAAGAAGATCCTTTGAAAGCAAATACTTCAACCAAGCGAAATAATTGCAGAATTTTTGCCGAAGCTGCAAGGTCACATTACAAGGTATCTTACCAAGTAAACCTATGTTTTCCATGTCAATTTTCTGGTTACATCACAATTAAACGCGTTCCTGGATATATCAAAAAGCCTGATATATCTTGTTAACACAGATCCTCGCAGATGAGATTTTTTGATCATTTTTTTTGTTTTATAGCTGTATTTTGATGGTGAAGGCTTTAACTTAGTAATCTTAACAGTCGTTTTTACGTACTAAATAATAGATTGATGTTTCGGAGTGTATTTCAACCTGTATAAATACATGAAAAGAGAGCATCTATTATGTATATTTAGAAAATCGCGACTTTCACAATGAATTTCCGAACAATGAATAAGTAATGACACACGCTTCAACATGATTATAACAGTATTTCTCGTTACAAGTCGATGAATATTTCACACTTACTCTTATACTGCAGTTTATGATATATCTTTTATCGTGATACTTACTCCGGGCCCCATCTCGGAAATGGTAGCGGACTCCACCCTTCTATTTAAAGGGTAAAACACTTGTTTATAATCATAATGTATGTGTACAGATATGTTATGCATTAGAAAACGACTGCAGACGCTCTTGGATAATTTTAAACGACATGATAATTTCTGTTTTTCTACACCTTTTAGAAATTCTTTTGATACAAGACTTGTAAGATTTTGACTGAAACGAGATCACAGACGCCATGATCTGACCATGGGAACCATTACAGGAATTTAAAGAATAGAGAAAAGTGGAAACTTCACAGGTCGCTCAACACGACAGAAACGAAAATGTTGCAGGCTCGGTTTGATTGAGCCTGTTCACGGACGGTAGTGGACATGCATGCTACCGTCCACGCCCTCTAGCCCCGGGTTGAGCAGAACTCAACATTTACACATGCTAAAAGTACAAAAAGTAATTTAGAGACATCCGCAGATGTATTCAAACGGCGGTGAATATGAACTTAATGATACCTTTGAGGCTTATTCATAAAGACGCGTTGTCCAATAATAAAGGTTTGCTCACGAGAACAATGGGTAGAACTAAACAAACTGGAATTTAGGAAGGGGATCACAGGTTATGGAGCATGCGTATCACAGGAACTGTCAAAAGACAAAACTTAAAAAGCAGGCACCATATCCAAGGGGTGATTAAACAATAACCAATGCTATGAAAGCTGGTGTATTGGAACCACCCGGGCCGAAATGGTCATGTTGATAAACTAAACAGTACCAATAACACGACATAAAAGTCGTGCTGAACGATCTGAGAAGATCGAAATATAACAGCCCTGATTGAATGTACGGGGAGACTTTTTACGGCCGCCACACGGCACAAACAACGCTGCTGTGATGATAAAATAGAGAAAAGTGGAAACTTCACAGGTCGCTCAACACGACAAAAACGAAAATGTTGCAGGCTCGGTTTGATTGAGCCTGTTCATGGAGGTAATGGACATGCATGCTACCACATATTACCAAGGAAATTGTGATCCTACTGAAAAGAAAACAACTTTTGACGGCGGCTATATTACATGATACTAGTATTATCATTGTTATTCTACAGCGTATAGTAAGCTGTACCTTTGGATGTTGTTTATCCTTCTGAATTTCTGCACGTTTATTTTTCTTTGTTGTTTTGATGTTAGATACTGTCATCCTGTTTAGATGCCTAAAAGTCAAATATAAAGGAGAACCTGCTTAAGCGAATAAAATTCATAGAAAATTAAACAATAATAGTGTATACATACCCTTTTGTGCACTTTCTTCCTTTTGTTGGAAATTTTTCTAGGTTTTCAACAATCCAATGTAGAATATTAAGGATATGAGACTCCCTTCCCTTCTCATTTTTTATCATTGTATCGTATCCTTTACGTAAGTCGAAATTCACTCGTTTTGGATTTGGAGGTTTGATGAAATACCTCATAGACTTTTTAGAGTTCTCAAACTCCGTCTTGATGTCTAACGAAAACGACCCTATTTCAACAGGAGTTTCGAACTTTGGAGAACCAATGCCGAAGTTGCCATTTGTTTCAAAACGTGCTGGCACATTTTCTGTAGCCGAACCATGTTGACGATTTCCGCTCATTTTAAATATAATGTTGTAGTCCTTAAACTATTTTGGTATTTTCCTTGCATATGTTGAACTTCCTCCGAATTTTACAGTCAAACAGAAAGAAAAATGTTTTTGTATTCGAGTGAATGCAACGATATAAAGTAAACTATAAAGCGTCTCTATAGTGTTGAATGTCTCCGCTTGTCTAGGTATTTTGAACAAAATCAATACACGGTTATTTTAAACAAAAACAATACACGGTTATGTCATTTTCGAAAAATGTGTTTTTCAAAAGACATTAAATATTCAGTAGTACTGACAGGTGAAAAAATACAAGATGGAATTACGGACATGGCTACATTTTAACCAAACTGTTCGAGGAATGTACAGAGTAATTAATCTATCATACCAAGTATGTTATATTCATAACCAAAGCTAATTTCCGATTATGATAAATAAACTTAACAAAACGGTTACTGGACATTTCAGTTGAGACATATTTCATATGTTCGTCGTCCGTCCGTCCACACTTTTCACATCACATTACATTTCCCAGGGGCGTAACTGTACACCAGATATAAGCAGCATAGCTACGAACCAGTGGGTAGGTGACATAGGGGGGTCTCTATCTCCTGGTGGATTGGGTTTTTAGGGCATCCCTTTAAAAATGCTGAATCTTTTTCGGCAAGAGATGCGTTCTCTTGCTATATTCCAGGGTTAAAGTATTTTGCTTATCACATTTGTACAACATATTACAAAGATAATCATTTGAATTCATAGTTTATTACACCGCTCATGCATACTGGCAGTGATCATGGCAGTGTCTAAAATTGCAACTGGAGCAGCCCGGATATTTTGAGGAATATAACCATTTTTCCTGTAGAGTTTTATGTAACTGTACTATGGAAAGTATGTGCTTTAGTAGCTCGATCACTCTGGCATGAAACACTATGCATGTCATTCTGTGATATATTCTATTGTGCAACTGCACGCCACCCGCGCAGGCATATTGCGCATCACCAAAGAGACCTAACAATGTGTCTGTTAGCGTAACTGCATCTGAACTTTTACCTATTTCCAACTGCTACACGTGAGATAATCGCATATTCGAACCATGTGCAACTAGATTTTTGTTTGTACCGTTTTTGAAATCCTCTTCAATGTTTGATTTAATTCATGACTTCTGCATTCGCATTTTGACAGGCTTTTCACAAATGAATCTACACACACACATAGGAAATATTTTAACACTGATTCATACTGCATAATTTGCTAAATGGTATTTCGGTATCCAGATTTAGATATAGATTGATAAATTTAATTGCAACCATTAATAGATCTTTACTATCACACCAAGAGTATTATATTTAGCGTAACTTGTTTTCTTACCCGAGACACCGGCTGATCATTTTTGTTCTCTTAATGCTCTCTTGATTTACCAATAAAGCACATGTCATTTGAAACTTAAACAGCAGAGTGAGACAGGTGTCCTGTTTTGGTGCATTGAAACAAAATTTTTCGACACGCACAAATTGAGTACATAGAAGTTCAATGGACATAGTGTTATGTTGGTATGTTTGTAGAAAACGAACCTATAAATGGTTAAACTTTTCCCGTTAAATGACTTCTTCTTATTAACTACTTGATTGATATTCATCAAACTTGGTCTGTTGCATCGTTATAAGGTTCTTTCCCTATTTTGTTCGATTGGGTCCGCGTCAACCGTTTTAGGGTTCGGAACAGTTAAAAATAGAAATATCTTTGAAAAAATCTTCTTCTTTAGAATCGCATAGTAGATATTCAGCAAGCTTGATCTGTAGCACCATTTGTTCAAATGATGGAGTTAAGCCCTTTTAGGGGCCATTACAGATACCTTTAGGTAACATGTTTTGCGAATAGCTCTTCATCGATCTTTGTCTTAAATATCATCAAAAGGCGCTCTCCTACTTTGTTCTAATAGATCAGTTTCCCCTTTTTGGGCCCGCTAGAACTAAAATTAGAAACAAATTCTTCTCTTGGACTGCTTGATGGTACTTTAGTCAACTTAATCTGTACCATCGTTGAAAAATGATACGTTCCAAAATTTTTTATGAGGCCGCTTTGTCCTATTAAGGGGTCGCTAGAGCTAAAAATAGAAATACATTTTATAGACTTCTGCTCACGTACGCATAGACGGATCTTTTCCAAATTTGGCCCGTGGGATTTTAAGAGCTATTCTTATGTTTGTTCAAATGGGGACGCTTGGCTTCTTTCAGGGGCTAGTAGAGTTTAGAATTGAAATACCTGTGAATGACTTAGCCTCAAGTGAAGCCTGATAGATCTTAATCTAACTTGATCTATAATGTCCTTTCCCTCTCTTAGGGCTGCTAGAACTAAAAATAGATATACTTTTAAACAACTTCCTCTCATGAACTACTTAATGGATCTTCAGTAAATTGGTCTGTACCATTGGAAGGTCTGCTCCCAAATTTGTTCAAATGGGGGCACAAGATCCCGCTTAGGGGCCGCTAGAGCTACAAAAAGAAATATCTATAAACGACTTCTTCACATTAATATCTGAATAGTTCTTTACCAAACTTGGCTTGTAGCATTATTATAAGGTCTTCTGCCCAATTTGTTCAAATGGGAAAGCTTGGTCCCTTGTAAGGGCCGCTCAGGCTTAAATGGAAATATATCTGTGACTCGTTCTAATAGCATACTAACCAGTTTCTCTAATCTTCATTCTAACATGTGTCAGCTATCACGTCTTCATACTAGACACTGATTAAATGTACTATCACTATGAGCTAGGTATATAGATTTTGCTTTATCTGTTTGTCCTTCTGTATTGTTTCTCAATATGTACATCTATTATGTACTGTACAAACAATAAGGAATGTTACATTTATATATTTTCCCCATGAGTTTATTTTTAATCCAGAGATAAAATCTTAAATGTCCGTAATGCTTAAACATTTTATCTTTATCTATTTTAGGAAACAGCTTTTCAATTAGTTTTTATGCGTATTTACATGGTTAGAGAGATACTACTTTACAATATGCACATGAACTGTTATATTTTTAGCCATAAAAGAAAATAGTAAAAGGCTATACGAGGACTTGGTCAAGTAAGAGGAGAATATGTGTCAGACAGCCATTTAACTCGGTCGGTAGAGTAGTCGCCCTGTAAGCGAGGGTACTCGGGTTCGAGCCCCGGACTGACTGCACATTTTTCTCACCCTTTGACATTTGGCGCCAAATGGGGGACCGTGGCATGCTTGCTTGGTAAGTCTTACGACGCTTGCAATGTTATGTACCTCTGGAATTCGAGGACGAAGGGTCCCGGGTTCTCGAGCGCAGGACTGACTGCATATTTTTCTCACCCTGTGACACAATAAGTCATTTTAGTATATTCATCAATGTTAAAAAAAAATCCAAATATCTACAAGTGACAACAAGTATTTTTCTCTGCAACCAGTTGTTTATGGTGCTAAGGTGCGTGAGAGGTGCTGCACATTTCATTACCTTTCACAAACAGACTCAGTCAAACCGTGCCAGCTATTACTTTGCTTGGTTGCATTCTGTACTTCCAAAGAATCTTTTAACAGCTTTTACGTATTAATGATTTTCGTGATTGTCCTGCTCCCCAGACTCGCAGATATGCGATATGCATGTATATTTGTATTTGAGTGTATTGTCTACGGTGTGATTGGCCAGCTACTCTACATAACAGCAGCGAACATGGAATCAATGTTAAAACCGGCAATTTTAAAACTGGGGTAGAAGTTTGCATAGTGTTTATACTTATGCATTTATTTCACAGAACATACCTTACAAGAAGCGTCTTTTGATCAACATAATTAAGTCTGTTTCAGAAAAGTTCATTTACTAAAGTGGTCCCAATGTGAACAAGTCGGGTGCAGTCAACCGGAAGTGGACTCGGAATACAGATTCCTTCCAGACTGGTACAAGATGTTGTGAAATAAAAAATGTATTAATGTTTAACATTCGATTCTCAGAATGTTTAAATTCAGAGTAGCTCTTTTTAATGCTAATAGTCTTTTAGCTTATATTTATCTTGAAAGAAAATGCCCTAGAGTTTTTTGTAAACCTTTTAGTGTTATGAATTATATAACAGACCTACATACACTAGATAAACTAAAAGTGGATTTCTCGTATGTTTATGGTTTCTCTAAAGAATATCTGGCTAAAGTCCCACCCACGTTCCCCTTTAAATGTAGACTTTTAAAAGTTCATTTTATATTTTAATTATTAAATATAAAGAAAAGATATAACATAACCTTTTATGCATCAGACCATTCATGAATATTATTGTTTAATACCAACAAACAAGGAGTAATAAATATTTTTAACAATTTTACTTTGAAACTCAGAAATATATTATTCACAATACTCTTTTCAATGAAATTATTTTGAAGAATATATAGTTGTCAACAGAGATAAAGAACGGGTATGAAAAATGTTACTACCAAATTAAAATGTTTTTTTTCTATGTGCTTGATTAAAAAAGTAAGGATTAATTAGAAGTCTGCTCATAAAATGTAATGAAATGTAAAGCACCCCACATGCCCCATTAGAAATGACTTGAGGAAATATAGTACACAGTCCAGTTTCGAGGAGATATTTACAGTCACGACAGTTAGTGAGTGAGTTGGGTTTTACGGCGGATCGACACAAAATGATCATATATCGCCGAGAAGAAGTCATATTGCAAACGCCAACTGTAAAGCATAAACATTGATGTAAGAATGTAAAGCATACCTAAAACATCCATGTAAAATGTAAAGAACACTATGAATAATGTAAAACATATCTAAAAAACATCCATGTAAAAATGTAAAGCATATCTAAAATTAGTTATGTAAAAATGTATATGAGTGTGTGTTAAAATATCAGCTGCAAACATAGTAATATTGCAAAATGTAAATAAAAATATGAAATGTTAGATTTTTTATATATCCATATCTGCTTTAGAAACGATAAAATATTTCCGACTGAAACGTTTTCAAGTAACTCTTTCAAAGATTGAACATCATAATATGTACAACGTTGTGTAGCAAAATCCACACAGTCGATTAGAATATGTTTAAAAGTTAGCAGTGTTGATATGGTACACATTCAGGTTGATCTTCTTTATTCAAAAGATAAGAATGAGTCAAATGGGTATGACCTATTCGACAGCGAGAAAGAACAACTTCCTCCCTGCGAACGGATCTGTTCCATTGGTGCCATTCCCCTAGAGTAGGTTTAATATCATGAAGTTTTTGAATGAAGGTTCCATGGCGATTGCCATTTAGATCAAATGTATTTGTTTATATTGGGCCTAAAATCGGTATGTGGAAATTTCAAATTAGATAGTGATAATAAAAGAGATTTCTTTGCTGCAATATCAACATCCTCGTCATGCAAGGATCCAGAGGGGGTGGGGGTCCAGGGGTCCGGACCCCCACGGGAAAATCATAAAAATAGGAAAGAAGAGAAGAAAGGAAAAAAGGTTTTTTGAAAAGGCAACTTTAGGACTGCATTCAAAGTGTATGTGGCAACTGCTACATACGACCCTGACGTAATTCATATTTATGTTAATCATAGCAAAGAAACTAAGAATTTTACCTTTAAGAAAACTTAATTTTATAATTTTTCCCACACTTTACAGGTTAGTTCTTAAAACTGTGAAAATAAGGAGTATATTGTATATAAAATTGCAGCGGAAAAGGTGTCCTTAAATGCTCCTAAAATGCCCCAGAATGCAGGAAATGAAGCGCTGGATTTCAAAATTTTCCAGGGGGGAATCCAACAAAATATGAGAGACTATTTTAAAGATAGTTCATGAAACCTGAGAAGAATATTTTGAATGAATGGATTTTTCATTTTTCGGTTATGAATTTACTGTAAAACAGAAAGCGAGTCGGAAAAAATAATTTTTTTTTTCGTCACTATTTTTTTATATAAAATTTAGAGCTAAATCAATAGCTTTGGCCTCGGCTGAAAATATTGTTGCATTATTTGGCAAACATTATTTTGAAAATTTTTGATTGATGAAGGAGGCTGACAGCAGCACAGCGAACCTTTGATTCATCTTTTGAACCGTCTGTGTAAATTGCAAAATAGTGTTTACAAAGGCTGAAACAAACCCTGAAATATTCAAGTCCAAATATCATGAAATCAAATCAACTTACAAGGACAGTCACGACAGGGTACGTACAGACTGTGTAAAGACAGCTATTGCAATAACCTCAAATAATAGAATGCATAAAGGACTCGATTTGATTTAAAGCAAGCGAGACGCATGTTTTGCACTTTTTTTGGTTACTTTAAAAGTAACCGAAATATGTAAACTTCAATATTGTAAAGACACGTTTCAAATTTATCTTTTTGTTGCCTGGCTAATAACACAAAATCTGAACCATTATGAGTTAACTATGTGCCTTGATCCATGTAAGTGATACGAAAATGTTATTGTTTTCTGTCTGAAACAACTTAAATAAATCTAGTATTTTTCTGTCTGAAAACAACTTTAATAAATCTAGTATTATTTTTTCTTATTTTTTTCCAACAAAACCAAATGGTGCCGCTCTTATATCGTTTGCACACCGATTAATCACTTTAAACAAAAATTTGACGAAAATTTAGATACACAACAAAATGTATAATGTCTTTTAACAAATTTCATGCAGATTCTAATACAAAAATGTCGTTAACTTTTCCTATCAATTACACTCTAACAATCTAAAATGACGTTTTCCCTAGTTTCTTTTATTTGCGATACAACTTAGGTTCAAATGTCGATACTCTCAACATAATAGTTTTATTCTTGCACTGAAATGTCAAGGTCAGTAATGTTTATGAATTTATCCTTAAACAGATAGTTAAGTGTCACACACTGACAAACGCATGTGTGTGTTTAGCTTTAAGATCGCACCGGCCTCCCATATAAACAAAGAATCGGCTGAAAAAATGTAAAAAATAAAAGGATTTGTTGTCAAATAATGTATTTATTTAATAGTAGAATGTCTTTCTCTATATCTCATTTCTTGGTGTTGATAGTCTATAATTTTCTTCTTTTGGGATCACTTTGCCAGAAGTTAGATCTATATGTTTTGTGCGGGACACATTGGTCAAATTTCATTTCAAATATAATTTATGCTGACACTTGATAATGCTTTTGGGATATTCTGACTTGAAAACCCAAGTTCATTTGTTGAAACTAATTTTTCGAAAATAGTTTTATATCGATTTTCCGAAAATGCAAACTAAGTAAAAAATCTGAATATAGGAAAAGCCTGTGTACATGTAGGACAATCGATATATTCATGCGCGAGTTAATATGATATTTGATCTTGTTGTTGCATTGTCTGATTTTGAAATAACGAAAGGCCTCCGAAACGTTACAGAATCGGGAGTTTCAAAAATGCTTCTGCCATGAATTTCCTTTTTGTGCTGTGAAAATTTAGATATCAAATTTACAATTAAGATCCTTTCAACGCAATCAAGCGAAATGAGCATTTAATGGGCGGCAAATTAATGACCAAAAAACCTTGCATCCAAGTCGATATTTCTGTTGACCAATATTAATTTTTTGAAATGTATAAAGCTGGTAATAGTAGTGATTTCAATGTGATTTCAATGAACTGAGCTTTTGTATTCGTGGGCAAATATCTTGATTATGGACTTATAGTGACATATATCATATGCAGATGTGATTAAAACCGGATTCTTGATGGGTAGGTGTGTTTGAGAGAATACAAAGGTAGAAAACAGATTCGCACCAACCCCACCCACAAACCATAACAAACCGTAAACGGATCAATATATGAACGATATCCATTTATTCACCAGAATATGATACTTATATAATGTAACAAGATGCATGGAAGAGGTAAATCAAAACGAAAGCGATACAAATCCTCTCCAAAACATCCTCATAGTGTATTCTTAAAGAGACACAAAAGTCAAACTCAAACCCAAATATATTTCGAGTCAGAGAGTGAAGCTTGTAGTGATTCATTCTATACACCGGCCACCTCGGAAATATCAGACTCAGAACCAGAATCAGAAAGCAGAACTCACAGTACCACTATGTGTTCTAAACAAGACTTAGAGGAGGTTGTGGCAAGGCTCAAAATTGATCTAATACACAATCTAAAAGCTGAATTCGGGCTTATAGTAGAAGCCAGAACTAAAGCATAACGAGAAGAGGTATCGCAACTACGAGAGGAGGTAAATCAGTTACGTAATTGTGTGAAAACGGCTAACAATGCCATATTATTATTATTATTATTATTATTAATATACCAGATTTATATAGCGCCCTTTTCATGATCAATTTCACGTTCAAAGGCGCTTTACATAGTTCAAATGAAGCCACACAGCGCGCATAAATTCACCCTCTACTAGTACAGACACAGGGCGATCTGACCAGAGGGACAGAGTGAGACAAAGCCCCCACGACAGAGAGATCAGAAATCAGATACAGGCTTGTCCGGCTAACTTAGCCTAGCTCGTTGCGAATAGACAGCCTAGTTCTTTAACGTGCCCAGTGTATAGCACTGATACACGCAAGGATTGCCTGGGTTCCTGACCAGTACACCTCCAGTTGGGTGGGAAACGCTGAAAAGCGTTTCTGAAAATTCCCGAGTAGCTGGCGGGGATAGAATCCCCGACCTCAGGACTGGAAGGCCAGTTTTTCAAACCACTGAGCTATCCGTCAACCCATTAGGTATATATATATATATGCTGTTACTTAAAGACACTGATTCTGGTATGCAAGGTATGTGGCTTATGGTCTGCGAATTGGCGGTAAGTGCCAATATACAAGAATGGACTATAGACAAACTTGCTTCTGTTTATCACAATAAGCTACCGTATAGCTACTGTGAAATTGCATGTGATATTTTTCACCTTTATAGAAAACCAGTTTTCACCTTTATAATGAATTCAGAAAGACTGATTAAATTAGGGCAAAAGAAACAACGTAATAGATAAAACAGTATTTTTATTTGGTGATAAATCAGTTTTTATTACAATAATGTCTCGACTGTTGGATTTCTATTAGAAATAAAAGCAAATGCATTCAGACATCTTTTATAAATAATAAATCATTGTGTATTTTGAACAGTGATATTTCATTATTGCTGGATTTCATTATAAATAAAAGAAAATGTATTTACGCAAGGGAGCTATATATTCCCAAATGCATTTTAAATATATAAATTCCTTCTGTCTATATTTCTTTTTTATTCATAAAAAATGCAACAGAATTCTTCTTCAATTTCTAATAAAATCCAGCAATGATAATTTTTTCTTGTTTTATTAAAAGATCATAATAATTGAATAAAAACTGATTTCTCTTATTAAGTTTTAAATAATTTTTTTCTTCTTTAATAGATAAAGGCGAGAGCTTTCTAAAACGGTGAGAATCGCTTTCCTGTACAGTTATAATTTAATTGCTCAGAACATTACCCAACATGACTGTCTGAGCAGTTATGAGTAGTATATTGTCATGTAAAATAATTTTGCCTATATTCTGAAAAAGCTGCATTTCAGTCAATGAAATGCAAAACACAGGAAATAACGAATTACCTTTACATATCAATAAAATTTATGATCCTGTGACATAGACTACATGTCAAGTCTACATGGGTTTTACGGACCTTATCAGACTGGACCAGACAGGATCCTGTTTATTTGGGATTAAAATGTCTGGCATTTGGTGGGTGGGGGTGGTGTGGGGGAGGGGGTCACTTATATGGGAGACTTTCTTTGCCTTTAAAGACCCATCACATCCTAATCACCTACTTTTTCCTCCAACATGAACTTCGTAAAAATCATTTATTTAATATTTAATAGTATAATACAGCTATCTATGGACAATTTAGTTGCTTCTTGGATAAATTCATCCGCAAACTTATTCAGCTATTCTGTTTTCGGTATGTCTTTAAAAACTTACATAAATAGCTATCTTAGATCTACCTGTAGAATTGAAGTGTGTTCTAAACTCAGCTTAATAACCAAATACTACAAATATTGCTAAATTCAATCAATAAAATGTAAAGCTATCAAACACATAATCTTGGCCTGATATATATCACTGTCAGTTTGTAAAAATATACCTGTATTTCGCAATTTTCTCATGCAAATAATGTAAAATTACCATCATGTAAATAGGGCGTCTTTAATAATGACTTTTGGATGTTCTGACTTACAAATATTAAAACAGATTTTCCGAAAATAAGGTAACTTTGGTTTTCCGAAAAGATATACTATGTAGATTGCTTCCCTTGTGTGAAGAGAGCTAATGAAAAGTCTCTATACAATGGTCTTCTTCACAGTTACTTCATCTGTTTTTCAAAGAAAGTATCTTTTATATATTGTTTTCAAAGTTCCTGATGTAAATATAGGAATATACTTTTCCTGGACTAGTGATTTAGGTCTGAGAACACAACGATTCTTTTAAGACCATTTCTTTCATTAACTTCATACACAGTACAAAACGTAATTTGAACAATTTTATACCGTTAGATGAATCAGAAAAATGTATTTGCACCTACAAGGTAACCGCAGAAAAAAGGCAGAGAAAAGGATATGTTGTTGGCTGTCAGAAAATGAGCATAAAAATGCTGAATCTTACGCAGAAACGGTTTTCACTCGGCTGTCGTTTTTGATAACACCTTACAGATAACGTAGATATGACACTAGACAAGATCTTTTTACTGCATATCAATCCATAAGTAAAACATTGTTTAGAGCAAGATTTTAGTGTACAATTTGCGCACAGATGTCATTTAATACAATGTTTGATAATTTTAAGAAAATAAAAATTGTTTCCGAGGCTCTTTTAAATGCTGAGTTAAATGTAAACAAGAGAACAGTGACACACCTTCGGTTCTATTTAAACGATATGCTTCATTTTAACAATATTATGATAAAATAATTTGAAACAGATGACTTAAGAAAAAAGCATAAATCACTGTAAAAGCGGCATTCTTCATCTGCTCAAAACAAGACAATGATTTGAAGAAACAATATAACTACTGAAACACAATTAATGACTTGTTTTAGACATAATTCACACAATTACACATACAATAACCATATATAAAAAGTACAAGAGTAACAGCCATAAAGGAAAACATCAGAGTATATAATATATATAATATACATGTGTAGTGAATTCTAAAGACATGAAGTTTTCTAAATAGTACAGCTGCAACATAAGTTCACTTAAGACATATTTTAACACATACCGTTACCAATAAATATTTACAATATATTTGTTGTTTCATGCTTGACAAGTCTGATATATAGGTCACAACACAAAGACTGCATTCTATGCTCGATTATAGTATAATTATTTTCACCTCTACTACAATACATTCCTAACATGAACTTTTAACATTCTACATCGAAAGAGTATCCTTTAGAGAAAATATAAAAATATGAGAAATCCACTTCTAGTTTATCGTGTGTATGTAGGTCTATTTATTTTCAAAATTCCAAAACTCAAAATAATAAAGTCAACTGGTATAATAACTCTAAAGCAGTTTTCAAGAAACTGTCAGCTAAAGGACTATTGAAAAACTAACTTTAGCATCTAGAAGAACTCTGATTAAGAACACTCTGAGAATCGAATGTTAAACAATAACACCTTTTTATTTCACAGCGTCTGTGTACCACTCTGGAAGAAAATTGTATTCCGAGTCCACTAGCGGTTGACTGCACCTGACTGGTTCGCCTGGAGACCACTTTAGTGTATGAACTATTCTGAAAGAGAATTTAATTATGTTGATGAAACGACGCTTCTTGCATGGTATATTCTGTGAATTAAATACAGAAAAGTAAACACCATCTAACCTTCTACCCCAGTTTTAAAATTTTCGTTTAAAACATTGATTTCATGTTGGCTGCTGTTATGTAGAATACCTGGTCAATCACACAGATATTATATATATCCATGTCGCATATCTGCGAGTCTGACGAGTAGGAAAATCATGAAAAGCATTAAAACGTAAAATCTATTAAAAGATCCTTTGAAAGCACAGACTGCAACCAAGCAAAGTAATAGCAGACTCGGTTTGATTGAGTATGTTCATGAAAAGTAATGAAATGTGCAACACCTCTCACGTCCCCTAGCACCTCAAACAACTGATTGCTGAAAATCTTACCTTTTGTCATCTGTAGTTATTGTGGATTTGATAAACGAAAGGAACTGGTCCAAGAAATTGAGGCACACGTTTGGTTTCCATGGATTATATAAATCCTGAAATACAGCAGCATATATCTTTTATAACAAGTAAGTTTACGAGTTTTGAATTGAGTGTTGAAATATGTAAGACTATTAAAATTTTAGTATTAACCTGTTGAAAGAAATATATTTCATGCAGCAAACTCCTGAAATTATTTCTGTAATTGGTATTGAAGTAAGGTGTTTGCAAAAGTGTGTTTGTAAAAACACATCCGATCTTTTCTATTAACAAATTACAATAACCATTGTCACAATTTCGTTGACTTTAGAAATCCCGTAAAATGACTTTACTCTTAAAAACCACTGCGGTGGTTCTCTTTAAGTAAGAACAGATAGCAAATACAGTCAAAAGTAATACTTTAATTAGCTCACTGGATCATTTTTACCTCTGCAAGGTTTGGTAAGTCGTTAGTATTGTAGAATTCCAGTTTGTGTACAACTCCGTTTTCGTCCCTAAAGCCACAGACTATTTCTTGCACGCCCATGATATAACTCTGTGACCACCACTTCTTTATCTTTAACCTAAATCAAATAAAACTGAAGTGCATTTGTAAATTACGAGTTTGTTTTTATATTTCTAAAATGTAGAATTCCGTGTGGAAGTTATTCAATGTTTCCACTTCTGTGAATTGTAGAAAAAACGATGACAAAGATTTCATAGAAATAGCCACGTTCCAAAAACGCAGTCTTTCTGAAATATCTGTATAGACGATATGCTTATTTACAAAAACACATGTCCGAAAAACAAAATAAATAGACACCAACTTTAGGAAATACAGAGAGACATTACTTTGAACGATCAGTGACAAAAATATCAACTTGGGAACTAGAAGTGGTTAAACGCGAGCACAGTTTCACTCTTTACCCTTATCATAATCCAAAATAGTTCCGTTTGGAAAACTCCATTTCCAAGCAATGAAGTTTTTTTATCTTTCATTGTAAATAAGATATCCAACTGTAAATCGCTCCAGTAATGCAAAAAGGTACGAAGTTCTGATAATTAAAGACGGTTATCACATTTTACATTACTAGGACTTAGTGTTGCAATATTGATTGTGATTATCTATTTCTAGCTGTCGGATAATATGCACTTAATCATATTCGGTTTGAAAATCAATGGAATCTTATGTAGTCACAATCTAAACATTTTTTTAGAATTTTATATATTCAAAGCAATACACAAATTTCAATATTCTACACATGTTTGTACATTGCTGAACAAGATGAGACTGGTATCTTAATCTTATTATTTGACAGAAAAATATTGAAATCGTCATTGCTTACAGAGTATAGAAAAAAAGTAATACAAGAATTAGGAAAGGAGAATAGAAGAGTGGTGGCTTTTATGTGAATTTCTAATTTGAGCGTTGTTAATGTGTTTCGAAACGAGTATTTATATGTATATATTCTCTGTGAAATATTTATATCGCTCCATTTAGCATTATGTGTAGCCAGTTTATTCTTAGTTTGCTATTTTCAGTTTGTTTTCCTTGTTTTATTTCTGATAGGAAATTTGCAATATGTGGCCACAATCAAAACATAACATATAACAAATTTGTTCCTTGGATGCACTGTAAAGAAAAACTTCTCAACACCTGAATAAATCATAACACGTTTTTCTAATCGTAAATCAGAGGTAGAAACTCCAAAGTTTGCCCAACATGACAAAAATTACAATGTTGCAAGCTCGCTTTGATTGAGCTGTTCGTGAACAGTAGTCGAAATCTATGCTGCCGTCCATGCCCTCTAGGCATTGATTGAGCAGAACGAGACATCCGCAACTGTGTCCATTCGGCGGTGTACATGGAATCTTCAGGTATGTGTGATTCCCGGCTAAGATAATGCGCTTGCTTAGAGCAAGTAATTGGCAGACAACTACGAGAAAACAATGGGCAAAACTAAACAAACTAGAATTTAGAAAGGGGATCTGAGGTTATGGAGCCTGCAAATCACAGAAACTATCAAAAGACAATATTAAAATGTAGGCACCATATCCAAGGGGTGATTAGACAAGACAATACCAAAAGCTATGAAAGCGGGAGTACTGGAACCGACGGAAGTCGAAATGTTCAAGCTGAAATTCTAAACAGTACCACTCACATAACATAAATGTCGTGTGGAACGAAATAAAATCGTTCTGACTGAATGTGCGGGGAGACGTTTTTACGGCCGCCACCCGGCACAAACAATGCTGCTGTGATAATGAAACTGAACTGAAAACTCGAACACGATAAAATGAAAATGTAAGTCACATTGCTATTGGCACTGATGACAGTAGATCAGAGGCTTTAAAAGATATTAGATCAAACTCATTTGAACACAATAAAAAACGGGTTGTTCAAAATAAATGTTTTGTTCATTTGAGAAACAAAATAAAGTAATAGTGTTTTTATATTATAGTAAAATACGCAAGGAAAATGCCTAACAACGATATGAATTTTTAAGATGACATATATTTTTTTTACTAATGATTTATTTTGATATCTCATATCTGCAAACCTCTTAAACGTTTTCTCGTGTCCTGGATGGGTGATTTCCCTATTTGTTTTGAACTCCACGTAGTAGCTACCTTTTTCTTTATCAACATTTAGAGCGTCAACTTCGCCGAAAAACACTGGAAAAATAAAGTATACACTAAATACTATGTACTTAGAGACCTTTGACAAGAAAGAAACACAAGTGGAATAATTATCTTCTTAAGTCGCAAAAACTAGGATTAAACAGTACAAAAGAGTTACATAAGGTCTGTTTAGTGAAGATACATTTCCGAAATAAAACAAAATATATCATTAAAATTTCTAACTGCATGTAGCACTACAAACGCAACAAGTGCCACATACAACAATACCAGAATGACAATGTAATGGCAAAAGTGTAGCAGAAGGATCTGCTATCAAAAAACATTATTATTATTACTATGAATTTAAGGTAGAAGGTGGTTAAAGTAACAGTTAGTAACAGTATAAATTAAACAATTCCCCTCTGAGGCACCATCTAACATAAACTACCAGTTACACGATGAAAGTAAAACAAACACGAGGTATCGGAACAACAATGTACCCCAAATCCATTTTTAAAGGTTTGATCAGTCAAGTTGCTTCACCGATTATTTGTAAGGCATCAAAGATAGAAAAGTTTGAAACTTTATAGGTGGCGCAATACGATAAAGTTAAAATATTGTAGAGCCTGTTCATGAACGGCAGCGGAAATTCATGTTACCGTCGCCCTCTAGCAACTTAACATTTGTACATGCCACAATTAGCTGAATCAAGTAAGAGATATCTGCAGCTGTGTTCACACGGCGTTGTACACTGAACCATATAAGATACACAAAGTGCAATGGGAAAAAGTGACGTAAGGTATTGAAATCACCCTACCCGAAATGTTCACACTAGAAACTAAACAGTACCAGCATATTCTATTGCATCATCATCATGAAATGCACAGTTCAGTAACATAGTATGAACAACAGTAAATGCAAAAGGGTTGGTAAACAAATGACAATATTATGAATATCCATCCCTTAAGTAGTAATTTACTATAGAAGGTACCGTCACCCATATGCATTTTGCTTTACGGTATTTTGCCTCAATAAACCTTTTAACAGTTTTAAAATTGTTCTATGGAAATAATGCGTATGTTTAATTTTGCATCCCCCTTATCTTGTGCGTAAGATTAAGTTAATATATGTTTTAAGGTTTGTGTTTTACTTTGTTACACTTCCGGATGACCTGTGATGACAAAATCTAGTGAAGACCCTCCTTAGTGCTAGCGGCAACTTTGTTGTAACACATTTTTGTGCTATAAAAAAAATTCTGTTACTGCAGTTTGTGTTCCAATTGCCAAATCTAATTAACATGTTTGTCAAATAAACTTCAATGCTTCGCAACCTTAAACAGTTGTCCACAAAGTAAACTTCAAAATTAGTGTTTGACATCTAATAATCGACAGTACTTGCAAAACAATGAAAATAGTCTTCTTAATTTAGGGATTTTTGTACAGATTTTGTTTCTTAATTAAAGCTATTGTTTTTTCATTGATATGATTATGAGGTAAGTTTAAAAGCTTTGTTTTGAAAGAAAACGGTGTACCACATATTGTGTACTAATAAAGTATTTAGATATCAAAATACGAGCCATACAAGCGCCCTTGTCAAGTCTACGAGAGCCAGATACATCCAAACCAAGCTGTTGTTACAATTACTTCCACCTGCTGTTAAATAAACTGTTAATTCTTACTAAGCAAGTACTGTTTATTTACCATGTCAAAAATATCAGTTAGATCAGTCCAGGTATGGGCAAAATGCGGATTTTGATTTTAACCCAGTCATGCTAACTCAATACGGATTTTGATTTCGTATCTATTCACAAAATAAAATTTGCATTTTATGAAGATATTTATGGGAATATAAGTATATGCAATCGCTTAATTTTTACTATTAATCTCAATAACAAAATAACTAACCTATATTGAATAACTGAAAGTATAGATCTATTTTTTGCTAATTTTTAGATTGTATGAAACATATTCAGATTCTCATTATGTTTTTGGATAGTATTGTTCCATTGCTACAGTTATTTCAAATACTAATAGATTGACAATTAAGTTTATTTCAGGACAGTAACTTATCATTTGCGAATCAGAGGATTCCATCAGGCTGGGGCTGGTCAGTTTGGCGGAATGTTGAACTGCCGATCCCAAAGTAATAGGGGTTTTCTACTGACAAAATCATCCTACGAAGAAAATTCTTAAATCTGGACGGTGTGTGATCATTTGAGAAATTAAGCTTTGATTCTAATGAAGTAATATCCAGTTATAACGCTTAAATATACATATTACGACTATATTGCAATATATTCTCACAGCTCTGTTTTTTTTTCTTTTTAACATTACCTAGAGAATGATTGTTCAGTTGTGCTTCAACAACTGTGTAGAATGCTTCACAGTTATTGTATTGTGCGTCTGGATCCGGTACTCCATCTTTTGAATCTTTAAACACAAGATATATGATTCTTAAGCTGAATATAAGCTTATATATAGTAAACGGTCCAATGTTGTACAAAGAGAGATTTTTATAAGAGAAAGTCGTAGTTAACAGTATCATTTTGCAAATATATCAAATAATGATTTCATCATAACTTGCTCTCTACTCCTTTGAAACAAAATTTCTCCCGGGGATAATATTCTATCATGCAAAAGATTTTTTTTCCATAATCATATTACTTTGACCCTGATAAAGCTCAGTTTGTTTTAAGTAATGACGTGTTATCACTTTGAAGCATTTTAAACCAAACCTGATGTAAGATATTGTTCAAACTTCCAACCCCAGGCACACATTTCGTCATTTTTGATTCTTTCTTCGTTCTCTTTTCTCTCTTCAGTCTCAACCTCGTCCAAATAATAAGTCCCGTTATGAAGTGTCACAGCTATGAGCCAATTTTCCATTTTCTCGTATGGTGTACACATTATTTTTGCCAGTAATCCTCGCCGACAAACAAAATCTGTGTTAAGGTTTCTGGAAATACGAAGTTTTTCCAAGTAACTATAAAAGAGTTGTAAATGGTTAAAAATAACACGATTTACTGACATCATACATAACATATCAAACAGTATATATATGAAACAAAGTCTAGTTGCAAAATAATAACATAGCCTAGGAACAGTCCGTAGCCTACGTAGTAAACTGAAGTTTATTTACACTAATGAATATGTTTATAGTAAGTTTTGCAGAAATTTTAAAATAATGAACAGCTCCAACGCAAGTTACTTGCCCAAAATCATGCCTCATATTTGCATATAAACAGAATTCTTTAATTGATGCATAGAAACAAATAAGTTTTATTGAATAGCATTGGATACAACGGTTTCTTTGTAGACTATATGTCCAATTCCGCTGTTTAAGTGAACCCTTTAGTACCTTAGTTTTCCGACGGCTGACATATTTGCTGGAGCACATCTTTTTAAATCATCTTCTTTAGAAATCATCATTTTACTTAACCCAGTTTGTACATCAGTTAGTTCTTTGTCACCCTTACTCTTGCCTTTCGAATGTTGGCTCTGGTCATTTGTGCAATTAGAATTTAATGAAAGTCTCATATCAATTTGTACATGAATTATCATTTACATTTTTAATGCTACAGCATATACTTATGTTTTATATGGTATGTTTGTAAATTGATAAGCCTATAATGTGCAGTAAACAATATTCGTAAATATGAACAAGATTTGTCGTACGTCTCCGGTTACATTCATTCGTTTAAGCTTTATTTTATCGCATTTAAAGTGAAAATAATTATTTTCCATGTTGTGTAATTCATGTCATTTAAAATTGTAACTTACCAAAGAAGAAGCAGAATTTTTTTGGTCCTTCTTTGGTCTGTCTCGCCCTGAAACTCCAAAATTCTGCCTGAAAAGAAAGCATTTACTAGTGGTATGAAACGAACACCCTAGAAAATATAAATAAATTCACTTTTGGTGAAATCTTTTACCAAACAAATTTCCAAAATACCTTTGAATAAGCCTGTATTGGACAGATATGCATACTTTTTGACGTTTCAATAAAGGGAATTGCATGATTGCCTTTTTTCCTTCTGATTAATTAAGAAATAACGAGTGTATTAACACTTATCTATGCACGATGGTTTTATGTCCGGCGTAATAATTTCACGAGGGCGCAGCACGAGTGAAATTATTTGTACGACGTATTACCGCCCGAGTGTATATAAAGTGTTAAAATACGGTTTTGGTATAAACTATTTCGGTTCTAGTATGCCCTTCATCTAAAACAGTAGATAAAATAGTAGTAACGCTCTTTCTTGGTCCCAACAAAAACACTGACGCCACCGCACGTTAACGTGACGTCATTCTAGCGTAAGCGTGTTCTAACAGAGAAAAGCATATTAGAACTCGAAAATCAAATAATATTAAGCGTAATTTTTATTACCAAGAATGAAATAAGTTGGAAACCAAAATTCACAAGTAACAGGTATTGAATACGGGAGGTTAATGATATTTTATAGACCATTTTACCCAAGCCACGGTAACTATGCAAATTCCACGGATGTTTTGATTTTAACGCGCATGCGCTCTTTACGTGTGGCAAAAAAACTTTCAACGATAAGAAAACCTACATAAAATCACTATTTTATTACGAATTGTTTTGCCGCTATAAGGTTGATTTCAGTCAAGTAATTTATTATACAGTATGCTTTGCTTAAAGACATGTATGTTTTTTAATCATATCTTACCTGAAAAGCCTGCTTTATTCATATTTTCGTCAGAAAAGAACAAGCATTTCCAGTCCATTTCCACACTTCATACACACATAAAACTTGTTTCTCACATTTAAAAAATGTTATATTTTTCATTATATCTAGCTATTTTCTCACAGCTTCAAATAGTTGTTGTATACATGTTTCTCCGGCCTGGATTATATCTACATACTTAGGGGTCGTGGCTCCATGTCACTGAGGTTGCTGTTTTAAGTGATCTACCAGAAATCGTTACGTAACTTTTATGCAAATGACATGATAAAACATAGGACACCGGATCCTTTCAGAGGTGTCCCCTAATTAGAGCGGATCATAAAATTTACTGAAGCATATAAGGTGGCTTTGATGTGATGTACTTTACAAAAGCATCCGGTCATCAATTAATGCCATAAGAACGCACCCGGATTAATATATCACGTGGCGGAGCCGTTTTGTGAATCAAAAATAAACATTTTACGAGGTACCTGGTATTTTAAGTTCAATAAGAATAACTTTAATGGACATTTTCATCTAAAACTATAAAAGTGTATAGTTACAAAAAAAAATCTAAGTTCGTATTCAGTTATAAAAAGAATTATGTTTGTTGTAGATTTATTACAGAATTTTCTAAAATCTGATAGACGCTGTATGATACCATAACTATTTATGTTAGGGTCTCGAAAATTGTTTTATTTATTAAGTAAATAGTGTATACCACTTTAAAGCATTAAAGCATAGAAGGAAAAACGAATGAAACTTAAGAAACTTGAGTGTTCTAATAACAACCGTGCCTAATATATTGTTAGTCGCCATTTGCGATTTTTTTAGTAGAAATATGTATTTTATTTGATTTGTCCCCCCTTGGCGTGACTATTTAAGTAAGGAAGCGATTTTTCTTTCTGAGCTAAGCGGGCGGGTTATTAGCTTATGTATAGCTGAGTTATTTATATTCAGATTATATAGGGGTCTATAATTGGCGCCATTATGTTTATAGTAAAAAGGCGTTCATATTCAATATATGCTCGTATATTTGACAGATTCGGATCGTACATGACCACAAAAGGTGTTTGATTCAGTTGTTTTGTGTTTGTACTGTAGCAGTTCTTCCCTTGAAAATGCACGTGCTTTTTTGGTAGCAGCGAGAATGGAATCTGAGTATTAGCCTCTTTTTACAAGGGGTTTTGATAACTCCTCTGTCCTTTTCTGATACGTTTCTGTGTCTGAACAGTTTGGCGGATTTGCAGTGCCTGACTATAGGGAATGTTTTTGCAATAGTGTTTTCGATGACAGCTTGTGGTGAGAAGATACTGGTGTGTGTCGGTAGGATTTTAATACAGGCGAAAAACAATGTTGTTATCTTCAAGTTTTGATACAGTGTCGAGAAACACGTGTTTTTCATTTGAATCCCCGCTGGTGAACTTTATAGACGGATGAAAGTTCAATTGTCAAGGAATGTTTGTAGGGATTCCCGACGATGAGCCCATTGCATTTCTACATTGTCTTTGAAGCGTAACAAAAGATGTGGTTTCAATGTGGCCGTCGAAAGTAACTGCCTTTCAAGACGGCCCATGAATATGTTTGCGTATGATGGTGCCATTTTTGTTCCCAACGCTGTACCTTGAATTTGAATGTAATGTTTGTCATTGAACACAAAATTGTTACATTTGAGAACAAGTGTGAGTAATTCCAATAGCATTTCGATAGGGGGAATTTTAACACTTTTGTTGTTCCATACTTCTTTGCCATACTTCTTTGCATGCAGCAATACCGTCTTCATGTGGTATGTTTGTGCACAATGACGTGGCATACATTGAGACCAGTAAAGTGTCGCTAGGGACCTGTTGAGAATCAAACTGCACGTAGGACGGTAAGCTACGTACATGTGCTCTGAGATGCATATTAATGATTTCTGAGAATCGTTCTGTAGTGTGTCCATTGCTGAACCGATTGGACGGCCAGGATTTACCGCTTAGTAAATTTTTGGAAGAATTACAATTATATTATTATTATTATACCAGATTTATATAGCGCCCTTGTCATGGTAAACACGTTCAAATGCACTTTACATATTGCAGGACGCAGCCACACAGGGCGCGAAATTCATCCACTGCAAGAACAGACACAGAGCGATCTGACCAGAGGGACAGAGTGAGATAAAGCCTCAAGAACAGACAGAGAGAACGTTTTAGATACAGACGTGTCCGGCTAACTTAGCCTATCTCTTTGCGAATAGACAGTCTGGTTCTTTGACGTGCCCGTTGTATAGCACCGATACACGCGAAGCCGTCTTTCCTGGGAAGAACCAGTGCAGGCCTCTAGTTAGGTGGGAGACACTCATGAGGATGTCAGAAATTTACCATGCCTGGACCGGGATAAAATCTACCTGCCTTGGGATTTGGTACCAATAGATATTCTAAATTATCTTCACTAATAAAGCCCCCGCCGAACAGTTTGTCGAGTAATTTTGAGACATCCAAAGCAAATATTTTTAATGACTGTAACCGATGCCTGACGTGATCTTACGGAATTCTGTTGATCGATTGTTCATTTAGCAATTATTTATCGAACTATACAGGCGGAATTTACGCTGTTATTGTATTGTTTTGATTTATGCTACCCTTGAAAAAGGCTTTTATAAAAGCCAAAAGCGCTCGGGTTTATAATTAAACTTTTGAGACTGAACATATACTCTCTCTCTCTCTCTCTCTCTCTCTCTCTCTCTTTCGGCGAACTCTAATGAAAATGGCGCAAAAATGTCAGACGAGTCTAAGACAGATAATTTAGGCTGGTCAGTCATCACGGTATTGTATCTGTGCTGAAAATGTATAAAAATGTTTACTTTAACCCAGTGTCGAACTCCGGACCTTGGGTATCATACCTAGCGGCCTAACGCATTGCTCTAATACAGTACTTCGTTCATCGAATTTCAGTTTGAGATACTAATCCATATCGTCTATGCGGGATTTGCCTAAACTGGTAAATAATATGGTCGATTGCGTTCGTTTATCGTTCGATTACTGTATGTATATTGTTGTGCGACTTTCACAATGAATTTTCGAAAACTGAATGATTCATGGCACATGAATCAACATGATTTTAACAAGAATATGTATTTTTCAAAAAATTGCTACTTTCACAATGAATTTTCGGAAAATAAAGAATTGATTTGCACATGCTTCAACACGATTATAATAGTATTTATATATGAATAGATAACCTCGTTACGAATAGACGATTATTTCATGACTTACCTTAAACTGCAGTTTCGCGGCCTGGTCTCGGAAGGGATAGCAGACACAATCCTGCTATTTGGGGGCTAAAAGCAGTTACGATTGTAATACATTGAAAAATGGCTGTAAACGCTCTAGAATAATTTTGAATGACATATAATTTCTGTCATACTACATCTTATAGAAAGCCTTATGATACAGGATTTGAAAGACTTTATCTATAACGAGGTAACAGTCGCCATAATCTGACAAACGGGGGCCTTTAAAAGCGGTATTTAAAGGAAAACCAAATTACAAAGAATTAAAATAGCATTTTTTTTGACGGCAGTAATTTTGCATTATGCTGATATTATTACTGTTATATAACAATGTATATATAGAAAGGCCGCTGCATCCTTTGAAAGTGGCTTAACCTGTCGGGGGATTTGTCCTGGTTTTGTTTTTGGCGTTGGTGAATACCGTCCAGTTCGGATGCCTGAATATCAAACAGAAACTGGTTCAGTTAGTAATTAGCATTGGAAAGGAAACAAAATTTCACAATAATTATCTATGTGCATAAATACCCTTTTGTTTCTCCTCTTCCTTTTATCGGAAATTTTTCAACGTTTTCAACAATCCAACGTAGGACATCAAGCTTCCTTCCCTGCTCATTTTTTATCATTGTATCGTATCCTTTACGTAAATCAAAATTCACTTCTCCTGGATTTGAAGGTTTGATGAAATACCTCATAGACTTTTGAGAGTTCTCAAATTCCCTGTTTATGTCTAACGAAAACGACCCTATTTCAACGGGAGTTTTGAAATGTGGGGAAGCACCGTCGAACGTGCGGTGATCTTCTGTTTCAAATAATGCTAGCTCGGTTTCAGTAGCCGAGCCACGAAGCCGATTTGTGCTCATTTTAAATGAAGTATTGTATAGAAATACGTCCTTTATTATTCAATTATTCAGTATTTTCCTTGTATCTCACTTCGAATTATACAGTCATATAAAAAGCAGCTTGGTAAACTATACAAATCTATTTACCGCCTTTGAAATGTTATAACAAAGTCAATACACGGTTATATTAAAACTGCGTTTATAAATCGTTCTATTTTTCACTTTTTGTAGAGACAAAACGTAAGTATAAAATCATAAAAGGTAATGTCAAACAGTAATCTAGATATGGAACAGGTATACAGCTCATATTACGGATAATCTGAAAAAAATCTTTTTTTCAAACCGTCACTTTTGTTCATAAATAAATCTATATTTAGAACGCTTTTCATTTTTGTATTTTGTGTAATGTCGTTTTGTCTTAAGTAGCAATAGCATGTTTACAGTTATGTTCATTTATATGCAAAACGACTGTCGTTATTTAATATAAACACTCTTAGTTCATTTAGTTTTATAATAAAACCAGACAACGTCGTTAAAGAATTTATCTTTATACTAGTGCAGCTGTGACACAATGTAGAAAAATACCATATATCTTAGAATGGGATAAAAAAAACTAATACATCGTGAATTATTAACAGTCATAATAATTTTTATACAAGACTTATCGAAATATATATATATATGTACATTTATTATAAACAAACATTAAAACAATGGTATTCACAAATCTTTGACATTATCTGCGACGAAATATTTCATTTTTGTATAAAAACCTTAGCTTCCCGCCAGTAAAAGGGATGTACTTGGTAGGTTGAAATAAATCGTGCGTGTTTTCCCGAATAATTGTTCAAAGTTTAACTGGAAGCGATAAATTTCATATACACAGAAACGACTTTAAACATTTTTTATTCATCAGCAGCGTTATTATGATATGATATTCTTATTATGTCATTATATTGCTACTAACAAGGCACTGACGTATGCTAATAATTTTGTAGTTAGTTATGGGGTATAATGAAGAGGAAACATTTATGAAAATGCATAAACATTATGGCATTATTCACTTGTTCATAATGTCTTCATGGACATGTATCAAGTGGTGGTTTAGTGACAGTAAACAAGTCAGCCATTTATATATGAAACTATATATCGGCGGCCAAGAAGTTAAGACTGTTGATTTCGAATCACTCGCTGCTTAAATCTATTGGTTCGATCCTCGATCCTGTTCCATCTTTGTGTAAGCAGCCAACAAATTGGCTGATGGGAGGTCAGTGGTTCAACTCATTCAGCGGTCTGAGGTTCATTAATTGAACAAAAAGGTGAGGTTAACAAGTCTTACCATTGTTATTCTTATTATGATATATTACCATTTTTAACAAAAAACGGGCACGTTTTGACGAATAAGGATATCCATGATAATTCTATTTTTTCAGCTTATTCCTTGAACATAGCCAGTTAATCCGAGGCTGCTGTTATTTTGCTTGCCTGCAGTCTGTGCTTCAAAAGCATCTTGGCGACTTGTTGAATATCATGCCATACACACGTGATATGGTATCCCACCTAATCACATTATACCGGTACCGGGATGACCGATGCTAACATTGTCCTGTTCATGCTGAGAACCAAGCGCGGCAGCTACTGGTGCCACATTTTTACGTCTTTGGTATAACGCGGTCAGGGATCCTACCCACGGCCTCCCACACTCAAAGCGGACACTCTTGAGCCTACGTACCGAGGCGGTATAACGATAATAATATAACCTGCTTCAACCCACTCGTGAAACATAAGAAAATGTCTCACTTCTCGATGATGTATATTCGACACTCGCGAAACAGCTAAAACAATATTTTTATTTTATAGTCATTCTAGCATAAAACTGCTGTTATTGTCACTTTTCGGTGGTGTTTTAACAGGAGAGAAAATGGGTGTTAACAGAGAGATTCTCGCGCTCGCGTGCTGTTATAAAACCTTTTTATATATGCGCGTTTCGTGGCAAACCCTAAATGTAATTCGGCCCCAAAACGGATAATTCTAAAGGAAATGACTCAACGTGAAACCCTCCCCCCCCCCCCCCCCCCCCCCAAAAAAAAACAAAAAACAACAGACTTTACCGCGTATTTAATCGAAATTTAATGACAAAGGGAAATATATTCATTTACCGGTTTTTACGCGTTTTATGCTACAATAGCGTTAGCGAAGGTTCTTTTCTGATAATAACATCTTCAGAATCCCTCTGGAATCGTTGGTACCAACCTATTCATCGAGATTCTGCAGATGTTATAACACGAAAAAACATGCGTTATCAATACATTGATGGAAAAAAGTAAAACTATATCGCGCATTTTAACTTGACTTAAGATCTTTTAAACTTGTTTAAAGTTCCAATACAATACTTCAATTTGTTTCAGGGATGTTTATCTTTTTTCCAAATTTACTCATAATAAGTTAATAAAGGGATTAAACTTGTCAAAAGACAGAGCCATAGAACTTAGTGTGCAAACTTACATTATATTCTTAAATGTTTATGTGAAAATTTAATCAAATGCATGTAGAGGTTTCAAAAATATTGAAAAAAGACAATTTTAGGAAAATTTACGAGTAACAAGAGCTGTCTCCGTAGGATGACACATGCCCCCGATGGCACTTTGGATGAATAGTTATGGCCGATGTTAGAGTTTAGGACCTTTGACCTACGGAGCTGGGTCTTGCGCGCGACACATCGTCTTACTGTGTCACACATTCATGCATAGTTATTCTAAAATCCATGCATGAATGACGAAGATATGGACCGGACATGCCCATCAATGCACTATCATGAAAAATGATCTTTAACGTCTAAGTGTGACCTTGACCTTTGAGCTACGAACCTGGGTCTTGCGCGTGACACGTCGTCTTACTGTGGTACACATTCATGCCAAGTTATTTGAAAATCCATCCATCGATGACAAAGATATGGACCGGACACGCCCATCAATGCATTATCCTTTAACGTCTAAGTGTGACCTTGACCTTTGAGCTACGAACCTGGGTCTTGCGCGTGACACGTCGTCTTACTGTGGTACACATTCATGCCAAGTTATTTGAAAATCCATCCATCGATGACAAAGATATGGACCGGACACGCCCATCAATGCACTATCCTTTAACGTCTAAGTGTGACCTTGACCTTTGAGCTACGGACCTGAGTCTTGCGCACTGCACGTCGTCTTACTGTGGTACACATTCATGCCAAGTTATTTGAAAATCCATCCATCGATGACAAAGATATGGACCGGACACGCCCATCAATGCACTATCCTTTAACGTCTAAGTGTGACCTTGACCTTTGAGCTACGGACCTGGGTCTTGCGCACTGCACGTCGTCTTACTGTGGTACACATTCATGCCAAGTTATTTGAAATTCCATCCATCGATGACAATGATATGGACCGGACACGCCCATCAATGCACTATCCTTTAACGTCTAAGTGTGACCTTGACCTTTGAGCTACGGACCTGGGTCTTGCGCACTGCACGTCGTCTTACTGTACTCTTCATGCCAAGTTATTTGAAAATCCATCCATCGATGACAAAGATATGGATCGGACACGAAAATTGCGACAGACCGACAGACTGACAGACCGACAGACGGTTCAAAAACTATATGCCTCCCTTCGGGAGCATAAAAATGGCAGACAAAAGACAGAGTATAGGATCTTGTATATGAACTGTCATATAATCCTACAGACACGTAGTATGTTTCAACTTGTTTGGTTTCCCAAAAAAGGGGCGGGACGGAAAGGGACAGCACCACCTCATCCTATAGAAAGTTTGGTGGAGATATAAAAACGTACACTGTTGTTGTGGGTGGATGGTGTGTTTGGGATGGGAGTAAAGCGGCTGGTTTGTAACGGGGTGCTAGAATGTAAAATCAAGTATAGTAAATCAAATGTTTTTGTGGGTTGGGATGTAATTGTTTGGTAGGTTGGCTGGTTGGGCTTAAAGTCGCACCGACACAATTATAGGTTATATGGCGACTTTCCTGATTTGATGGTCCCAAGTGTCCCTCCGTGCATTATTTCATCACGAGCGGGCACCTGGGTAGAACCACCGACATTCCGTAAGTCAGCTGGATGGCTTCCTCACATGAAGAATTCAACGCCCCGAGTGAGGCTCGAACCCACATCGATGAGGGGCAAGTGATTGTTTGTTTGGGGGAGTGGGTAATGTTTGGAAGGGGATTAGACAAAATATCAAGAACGGCATGAAACTTAAAGTTAAATGAAAGGATTGCTTTGTGTGTTGGGGTCGCGGAGGGATGGGGCGTGTAATGTGATGGGCTACTGAACTACAATATCAAGAAATACAAAAGAAACTAGATAGACAATGAAAATGTGGGTCAGGGTTATACAGGGTTATTTGATAGGGCGTGGTTGTGACATTATACTTGGAGACTATCAACAAGAATAAAAAAAATTTGGGGTGTGTGGGATGTGTGTTTGGGTAGTTAATCATATAGTGACATCAAAGATACCTTTTCTAGAAATGCTTTAGAATATATCTGGAAATTAATAGTTCAGAAATTACTTATTTTACAACCAAAATCTTTTTTTCATTCGGACAACAAGAAAAGAATTTATGTTTAATAGGGATAACGCGCGTTATTTTCTTTTGGGGCAAAAACATTTGCAGAATCCAGGTATTAAATGGTGAATGAAATTAACATGCGCTGAAGCTACTTCAGCATAAAACATGTGAAAAGCTATAAAAAGACTATAATATCCATCATAGTACGTGAATGTCATCTAACATATATTTTATAAGCACTTTACTTTGCAGATGTAATGATATAATTATATTGTAGTAATATAAGAAATGCGTGTGCCGGTTGCACGGAGTGCTGTGATTTGTAATATTCCGCAAACATACTATGCTACATTTATTAATATTTCTTATCCTCATTCCATCGAGCCATACCAATCTTTTTCCAACTTTTATATTTTTTGTGTTAAGGATTGTGGGTAAGACAAATCATTAGCGGGCGGTGTGCTCATAAGTGATTTTAATGATGATATTATGATTGTCTTATGATCATTCATAGTATTATCATATTGTCATTGATGTTCATTATATTTGTTCTTTGTATGCACCCACCCCTATTAAGTGTATCGTTTTATATCAATACACTTGAAACTTGAAACTTTAAAATAGGCTATTTAGAATTGTTCCATACAATGCAGCTTGCAGTGATATATCTGGTGGGAAGAAAAATAAGTAAAGAATGAAGGGCTGTTAGGATCATTAAATTATCTATCTCAACGTTAGCAAAAAATCGTTTTTCGAAAATGATATTACTACGGTGGCATGTGGGTGACATGTGAATTGTATTTATTGCTAAAAAAATCATGCAAAGCGGTTCATGCATTTATGTTTAGCTCTATATAAATGAAATAATCGCAAACGGCGTGATTAAAGCAACAATAGCAACAAACAAACAACATTAATAACAAAGAGCAACAACAAAACGAACAAAGAAAGAAACTTGTTGAAAACATTAAAGTGAACTGTGATACTCTTTGGAAGAAAAAATTACATTTCGGAAGTTTACTACAGCAACTTTTCAAGTAATCAAGAACATTAATTCCAGATAGTGTTACTTATCATTCGAAATATTGAGACACTATATCGTTATTTCGAATCGATGTAACTCATTGCAGTGTTGGAGCGGTCTTCTGCGCATGCCCGGAAATGATTATCAGTTGTAGCGCACGGCAAACATATGCATATTTTGGCATGTCCGCACACATTTAGTGTATAAAATGCATAATATACTGACTAAAGGTTATAGGGGTTAGTATCACCGTGGTTACAAAATATATACATTTAACATATTTTTCGTTCAAATTTAGTTAATCCGGTATATACCGTAGTCTGTAATTTATACCGGCGCTCCAAGTCTGCAAAGAGTCCCATTCATTTCGAATTACTCTCTTACTAACCCGAAATAATGACTTCGAATCTTGCCTCCGTATCCTCAGATTTTGAACATCCGTCCGTCTGTCTGTCGAATGTCAAAAAGATTGCTATGGCTATTTCTCCTAAACTTGTGTTTACTTACTCTTGAATAGAAAATATATATTTTAAATGCATCTGCCTACACATTTATATAGGTTACGTGTATGTACCCAGCATGCAGGGACTTGAACAATGGTCAAAGCGTAACATAGACATCTACAGTTTCTTCGTGGTTTAAACTTTAGCCAGGTCCTATACATGTATGTCAATGTACAGTATGGGTATATCTTCTGGTCGTAGGGTTTCGACCAAGGTAGAATACTTTCAAGTTTGGTCAAAATAATGAAATATTATATGATCGAACACTATCCGATCACGTTCTATGAACTGCACTCAAGTACTCCATCGTGGTCTCAAGCGACAGCAAGGTCTTATGAACAAAAATATATATTTAAGAATAAAAAAACACGGCCTATTTGGTCATTTCGCGATTGTTTGATAAAAGAAAATGCACGGGCAGATTTGGTGGGATTCGCAATTTTATTTTATTTGCAATAGATAAACACAAAATTCACATGTCACCTTTATACCACCGTACATGGCACTATATTGATTTTGTTTCAAACGAGACAAGTGAACACATGCAACATATAGAGCGGCTAAAAAGTCTGCCACAGTTTACGCAATATTATGTTGGAGTTCTCTTGATTTCAAATATACATATGAAAAATTACAAAGTGTGACTGTAAAATTCGAAAAGGGTCTACATATAGAAAGGAAATAATAAAAAATTAAAGGAAATACTTTTTATGTTGAATACAATAACATTTTTAAAATGAGCGCAAATCGGCAGAATGGCCAGGCTACTGAGCTATCACTGTTTGAAACAAATGATCTCCGTACGTTCGACGATGCTTTTCCAGATTTTCAAACTCCGGAAGAAATTGGGTCGTTTTCACTAGACATCAACAGGGAGTTTGAGAATTCTAAAAAGTATATGAAGTATTTCGTCAAACCTCCAGACCCAAGCAGAGTAAATTTTGACTTACGTAAAGGATATGATACGATGATAAAAAATAAAAAGAAAAATGAGTTTCATATTCTGCGTTGGATTGTGGAAAACTTGGAAAAGTTTCCATTAAAAAGAAGAGAAGACACAAAAGGGTATTTATGTACATGAATAATTATTGTGAAATTTTGTTTTCTTTTCGATTCTTATTACTAACTTAATCAGTTTCTCCTTAATACTAGTAGTCAGGCATCCGATCTGGACGATAGTGTCCAACGCAAAAAATAAAACTAGGACAGATGTCCAACTCAAAGGATGCAGCGGCCTTTCTATATATTGTTATATAGCAGTAATAATATCAGCATCATATTAAATTACTGCCGTCAAAAGTTGCTGTCGTTTTCAATTCTTTGCAATTTGGGTTTTCTTTAAATTCTGCTTCTAAAGCACCCTCGCCGCCCTCGATATGCAGATCATGGCAGCTATTACCTCGTTACAGACAAAGTCTTTCAAGTCTTGTATTATAAGGCTTTCTATAAGATGTAGTATGACAGAAATTACATGTCATTTAAAATTACTCTAGAGCGTTTACAGCTAATTCCTAATGCATAACAATCTCTACGGCTTTTAGCCCTAAAATTGCAGGACTGTGTCTACTACCTCTTCCGAGAGCAGGCCGCGGTGCTGCAATTTAAGAGTAGTAACGAAATAATCAATTATTTGTAATGAGATTATTTATTAATACTGTAAAAATCATGTTAAAGCATGTGCCATCAATCATTCGTTTTTCAAAAATTCATTATGAAAGTCGCATATTTTTGAAAATACGTAACTGAATGCATTCTTCATGTTAAAATCATGTTAAAGCATGTGCCGTCAGTCATTCAGTTTTCGAAAATTCATTGTGAAATTCGCAGTGTTTTGAAAATACATAACTGAATGCATTCTTCATGTTATAAGCATGTCAAAGCATGTGCCATCAATCATTTAGTTTTCGAATATTCATTTTGAAACTCGCATTTTTTTTTAAAAATACATAACTGAATGCATTCTCCATGTTAAAATCATGTTAAAGCATGTGCCGTCAATCATTCAGTTTTCGAAAATTCATTGCGAAACTCGCAAATTTTTGAAAATACATAACTGAATGCATTCTTCATGTTAAAATCATGTCAAAGCATGTGCCGTCAATCATTCCGTTTTCGAAAATTCATTGTGAAAGTCGCACAACGATATATTTATATATATGAAAAGTGTGCATTCAATCGTTGTGCGACTATATATACGTCTAAAATGATTCATTAATTAAATTCATAAACACCAAACGAATACCATTTAAGAAAAACTGCCTTTTAGATTACTAAATAACTAAGTTCCACTACCGAAATACAGCAGCTTTAGCTGCTATAAAATCAAAGAAATGGACAGAGTTGTGTATCAGCGGCGAGTTGCTCTCAACATGTTGCAGTTTCTGCAATGTTTAGGAATACTACTCGGTAACGCGTAACAGTAGTATAATTTTGAGGTAACCAGGAAATCGACATGGAACATAGCGGTGTCATTGGTACCGTGTAATGTGACCTACTCTGTGTAGTTATGCATGTCCAGCTTGGTATGGAGTTGATTTCTTGTTTCTTATCCATCTTTCGGTGTACCGGTGTAACGGTCAGTTTTTTCCCCAGTCAGTTCTTTCCCCGGGGAAAAAACTGACTAGTTAGTTTCTTCCCCGGGGGAAAGAATTGACTAGTCAGTTTTTTCCCCGGGGAAGAAACTGACTGGTCAGTTCTTTCCCCCCCCTAGTCAATTTTTCCCCCCAGTCGCAACTGGTTACTCTTGATCATTCTTATGGGGGGAAAACTAACTAGTCAATTCTTTCCCCCCTCATCAATTTTCCTGGCTAGTAAATTATTTCCCCTGTTAGTGAACTGGAACTGGTTATTCTTGGTTATTCTTAACTAGCCTGTTTTTCATTTCCGATAGTCGGTTTTCATTTAAATTTCATATAAAATAAGAAATATGTTTCATATTTTGTGTAAATTAAAGAAATGTTTTTAAATGAACTTATTTTAATTTCCGTTGTATTTTTTTATTTGCCTTTTTCCTGTTTCAATTTCTTCTAAGGTAAGGAAATTACTGCTGATCAGTTCTTTTCCCACGTAGCCAGTACTTGACCAGTAAGGTGGGGGAAGTAAATTGACCAGTCAGTTCTTTTCCCCCTAGCCTGTACTTGCTCTGTTAGGTGGGGGAAGAAATTGACCGGTCAGTTCTATCCCCCCTCGCCAGTACTTGACCTGTCAGGTGGGGAAATGAAATTGACCAGTCAGTTCTTTCCCTGTTAGCCAGTACTTGCTTTGTCAGGTGGGGGAAGAAATTGACCGGTCACTTCTTTCCCCCTTAGCCAGTACTTGCTCTGTTAAGTGGGAAGAAATCGACCAGTCAGTTCTTTCCCCCCTATCAAATACTTGATACTGTTCAGTTCTTTCCCCTCTAGTCAGTACTTGCTAGAAAGAACTGACCGTTTCTTCCCCCTCTAGCCAGTACTTGCTCTGTTAGGTGGGCGAAGAAAATGTCTGGTCAGTTCTTTCCCCCCTAGCCAGTACTTGACTTGTCAGGTGGGGAGAAGAAATTGACTGGTCAGTTCTTTCCCCGCTAGCCAGTACTTGCTCTGTTTGGTGGGAGAAGAAATTGACTGGTCAGTTCTTCCCCCCAAGCAAGTACTTGACCTGTCAGGGGGTGGAGGGGAAGAAATTAACCAGTCAGTTCTTTCCCCCCTACCCAGTACTTGACCTGTCGGGTGGGGAAATGAATTTGACCAGTCAGTTCTTTCCCCCCTAGCCAGTACTTGACCTATCAGGAGGGAGAAAAAATAGACAAGTTAGTTATTTCCCCCTAGCCAGTGCTTGACCTGTCAGGTGGGGGAAGAAATTGACCAGTCAGTTCTTTCCCCCTAGCCAGTACTTGTTTTGTCAGGTGGGGGAAGAAATTGACCAGTCAGTTCTTTTCCCCCTAGCCAGTGCTTGACCTGTCAGGTGGGGGAAGAAATTGACTAATCAGTTCTTTCCCCCCTAGGGGGGAAAGAACTGACCGGTCAATTTCTTCTCCCCACACTACAGGTCAAGTACTAACTATATATAGGGGGGAAAGAACTGACCAGTCAATTTCTTCCCCCACTTAACAGGTCAAGTATATGCTAGGGGGGAAAGAACTGACTTGTCAATTTCTTCCCCCACCTGATAGGTCAAGTATATGCAAGGGGGGAAAGAACTGACCAGTCAATTTCTTCTCCCCACCCGACAGGTCAAGTACTGGCTAGGAGGGGAAAGAACTGACCGGTCAATTTCTTCCCCCACCTGATATGTCAAGTATATGTTAGGGGGAAAGAACTGACTGGTCAATTTCTTCCCCCACCTGACAGCTCAAGTACTGGCTTGGGGGGAAAGAACTGACTAGTCAATTTCTTCCCCCACCCGACAGTTCAAGTATAATGCCAGGGGACAAAGAATTGACTAGTCAATTTCTTCCCCCACCTGATAGGTCAAGTATATGCAAGGGGGGAAAGAACTGACTAGTCAATTTCTTCTCCCCACCCGACAGGTCAAGTATATGCAAGGGGGGAAAGAACTGACTAGTCAATTTCTTCCCCCGCCTAGGTGAAATATATGCTAGGGGGGAAAGAACTGACTGGTCAATTTCGTCCCCCACCTGATAGGTCAAGTATATGCAAGGGGGGAAAGAACTGACCAGTCAATTTCTTCTCCCCACCCGACAGGTCAAGTATATGCAAGGGGGGAAAGAACTGACCGGTCAATTTCTTTCCCCACCTGACAGCTCAAGTACTGGCTTGTGGGGAAAGAACTGACTAGTCAGTTTCTTCCCCCACCCGACAGTTCAAGTATAATGCCAGGGGAGAAAGAACTGACTAGTCAATTTCTTCCCCCACCTGATAGGTCAAGTATATGCAAGGGGGGAAAGAACTGACCGGTCAATTTCTTCTCCCCACCCGACAGGTCAAGTATATGCAAGGGGGGAAAGAACTGACTAGTCAATTTCTTCCCCCGCCTGATAGGTGAAATATATGCTAGGGGGGAAAGAACTGACCAGTCAATTTCTTCTCCCCACCCGACAGGTCAAGTATATGCAAGGGGGGAAAGAACTGACTGGTCAATTTCTTCCCCCACCTGACAGCTCAAGTACTGGCTTGGGGGGAAAGAACTGACTAGTCAATTTCTTCCCCCACCTGACAGTTCAATTATAATGCCAGGGGAGAAAGAACTGACTAGTCAATTTCTTCCCCCACCTGATAGGTCAAGTATATGCAAGGGGGAAAGAACTGACTAGTCAATTTCTTCTCCCCACCCGACAGGTCAAGTACTGGCTAGGAGGGGAAAGAACTGACCGGTCAATTTCTTCCCCCACCTGATAGGTGAAGTATATGCAAGGGGGAAAGAACTGACTAGTCAATTTCTTCCCCCGCCTGATAGGTGAAATATATGCTAGGGGGGAAAGAACTGACTGGTCAATTTCTTCCCCCACCTGATAGGTCAAGTATATGCTAGGAGGGAAAGAACTGACCGGTCAATTTCTTCTCCCCACCTGATAGGTCAAGTATATGCAAGGGGGGAAAGAACTGACTAGTCAATTTCTTCCCCGCCTGATAGGTGAAATATATGCTAGGGGGGAAAGAACTGACTGGTCAATTTCGTCCCCCACCTGATAGGTCAAGTATATGCAAGGGGGGAAAGAACTGACCAGTCAATTTCTTCTCCCCACCCGGCAGGTCAAGTATATGCAAGGGGGGAAAGAACTGACTGGTCAATTTCTTCTCCCCACCTGACAGGTCAAGTACTGGCTAGGGGGGAAAGAACTGACTGGTCAATTTCTTCTCCCCACACCACAGGTCAAGTACTAACTATATATAGGGGGGAAAGAACTGACTAGTCAATTTCTTCCCCCACCTGACAGGTCAAGTACTAGCTAGGGGGGAAAGAACTAACTAGTCAATTTCTTCCCCGAACTGACAGGTCAAGTATATGTTGGGGGGAAAGAACTGACCGGTCAATTTCTTCCCCCACCTGATATGTCAAGTATATGTTAGGGGGAAAGAACTCACTGGTCAATTTCTTCCCCCACCTGACAGGTCAAGTATAATGCTAGGGGAGAAAGAACTGACTAGTCAATTTTTTCCCCAACCTGATAGATCAGTTATATGCTACAAATGTAGGGGGGAAAGAACTGACTAGTCAATTTCTTCCCCCACCTCATAGGTCAAGTATATGCAAGGGGGGAAAGAACTGACTAGTCAATTTCTTCTCCCCACCTGATAGGTCAAGTTTATGGGGGGGGGGGGGGGGGGGGGGGGGGGAAAGAACTGACTAGTCAATTTCTTCCCCCCACCCGACAGGTCAAGTATATGCAAGGAGGGAAAGAACTGACTAGTCAATTTCTTCTCCCCACCTGACAGGTCAAGTTTATGCTAGGAGGGAAAGAACTGACCGGTCAATTTCTTCTCCCCAACCGACAGGTCAAGTATATGCAAGGGGGGAAAGAACTGACTAGTCAATTTCTTCCCCCACCTGATAGGTGAAATATATACTAGGGGGGAAAGAACTGACTGGTCAATTTCTTCCCCCACCTGATAGGTCAAGTATATGCTAGGAGGGAAAGAACTGACCGGTCAATTTCTTCTCCCCACCCGACAGGTCAAGTATATGCAAGGGGGTAAAGAACTGACTAGTCAATTTCTTCCCCCACCTGATAGGTGAAATATATGCTAGGGGGGAAAGAACTGACTGGTCAATTTCTTCTCCCCACCCGACAGGTCAAGTACTGGCTAGGAGGGGAAATAACTGACCGGTCAATTTCTTCCCCCACCTGATATGTCAAGTATATGTTAGGGGGAAAGAACTGACTGGTCAATTTCTTCCCCCACCTGACAGCTCAAGTACTGGCTTGGGGGGAAAGAACTGACTAGTCAATTTCTTCCCCCACCCGACAGTTCAAGTATAATGCCAGGGGACAAAGAACTGACTAGTCAATTTCTTCCCCCACCTGATAGGTCAAGTATATGCAAGCGGGGAAAGAACTGACTAGTCAATTTCTTCTCCCCACCCGACAGGTCAAGTATATGCAAGGGGGGAAAGAACTGACTAGTCAATTTCTTCCCCCGCCTAGGTGAAATATATGCTAGGGGGGAAAGAACTGACTGGTCAATTTCGTCCCCCACCTGATAGGTCAAGTATATGCAAGGGGGGAAAGAACTGACCAGTCAATTTCTTCTCCCCACCCGACAGGTCAAGTATATGCAAGGGGGGAAAGAACTGACTGGTCAATTTTTTTCCCCACCTGACAGCTCAAGTACTGGCTTGGGGGGAAAGAACTGACTAGTCAATTTCTTCCCCCACCTGATAGTTCAAGTATAATGCCAGGGGAGAAAGAACTGACTAGTCAATTTCTTCCCCCACCTGATAGGTCAAGTATATGCAAGGGGGGAAAGAACTGACCGGTCAATTTCTTCTCCCCACCCAACAGGTCAAGTATATGCAAGGGGGGAAAGAACTGACTAGTCAATTTCTTCCCCCGCCTGATAGGTGAAATATATGCTAGGGGGGAAAGAACTGACTGGTCAATTTCGTCCCCCACCTGATAGGTCAAGTATATGCAAGGGGGGAAAGAACTGACCAGTCAATTTCTTCTCCCCACCCGACAGGTCAAGTATATGCAAGGGGGGAAAGAACTGACTGGTCAATTTCTTCCCCCACCTGACAGCTCAAGTACTGGCTTGAGGGGAAAGAACTGACTAGTCAATTTCTTCCCCCACCTGACAGTTCAAGTATAATGCCAGGGGAGAAAGAACTGACTAGTCAATTTCTTCCCCCACCTGATAGGTCAAGTATATGCAAGGGGGGAAAGAACTGACTAGTCAATTTCTTCTCCCCACCCGACAGGTCAAGTACTGGCTAGGAGGGGAAAGAACTGACCGGTCAATTTCTTCCCCCACCTGATAGGTGAAGTATATGCAAGGGGGGAAAGAACTGACTAGTCAATTTCTTCCCCCGCCTGATAGGTGAAATATATGCTAGGGGGGAAAGAACTGACTGGTCAATTTCTTCCCCCACCTGATAGGTCAAGTATATGCTAGGAGGGAAAGAACTGACCGGTCAATTTCTTCTCCCCACCCAACAGGTCAAGTATATGCAAGGGGGGAAAGAACTGACTAGTCAATTTCTTCCCCCGCCTGATAGGTGAAATATATGCTAGGGGGGAAAGAACTGACTGGTCAATTTCGTCCCCCACCTGATAGGTCAAGTATATGCAAGGGGGGGGGGGAAGAACTGACCCTTCAATTTCTTCTCCCCACCCGGCAGGTCAAGTATATGCAAGGGGGGAAAGAACTGACTGGTCAATTTCTTCTCCCCACCTGACAGGTCAAGTACTGGCTAGGGGGGAAAGAACTGACTGGTCAATTTCTTCTCCCCACACCACAGGTCAAGTACTAACTATATATAGGGGGGAAAGAACTGACTAGTCAATTTCTTCCCCCACCTGACAGGTCAAGTACTGGCTAGGGGGGAAAGAACTAACTAGTCAATTTCTTCCCCGAACTGACAGGTCAAGTATATGTTGGGGGGAAAGAACTGACCGGTCAATTTCTTACCCCACCTGATATGTCAAGTATATGTTAGGGGGAAAGAACTCACTGGTCAATTTCTTCCCCCACCGGACGGGTCAAGTACTGGCTTGGGGGGAAAGAACTGACTAGTCAATTTCTTCCCCCACCTGACAGGTCAAGTATAATGCTAGGGGAGAAAGAACTGACTAGTCAATTTTTTCTCCAACCTGATAGATCAGGTATATGCTACAAATATAGGGGGGAAAGAACTGACTAGTCAATTTCTTCCCCCACCTCATAGGTCAAGTATATGCAAGGGGGGAAAGAACTGACTAGTCAATTTCTTCTCCCCACCTGATAGGTCAAGTTTATGCTAGGGGGGAAAGAACTGACTAGTCAATTTCTTCTCCCCACCCGACAGGTCAAGTATATGCAAGGGGGGAAAGAACTGACTAGTCAATTTCTTCTCCCCACCTGATAGGTCAAGTTTATGCTAGGAGGGAAAGAACTGACCGGTCAATTTCTTCTCCCCACCCGACAGGTCAAGTATATGCAAGGGGGGAAAGAACTGACTGGTCAATTTCGTCCCCCACCTGATAGGTGAAATATATGCTAGGGGGGAAAGAACTGACTGGTCAATTTCGTCCCCCACCTGATAGGTCAAGTATATGCAAGGTGGGAAAGAACTGACCCTTCAATTTCTTCTCCCCACCCGACAGGTCAAGTATATGCAAGGGGGGAAAGAACTGACCAATCAATTTCTTCTCCCCACCCGACAGGTCAAGTACTGGCTAGGGGGGAAAGAACTGACCGGTCTATTTCTTCTCCCCACACCACAGGTCAAGTACTAACTATATATAGGGGGGGGGGAAAGAACTGACTAGTCAATTTCTTCCCCCACCTGACAGGTCAAGTACTGGCTAGGGGGGAAAGAACTGACTAGTCAATTTCTTCCCCCACCCGACAGGTCAAGTATATGTTGGGGGGAAAGAACTGACCAGTCAAATTCTTCCCTGCACCTGACAGATATTAAATAGTAATGGCAATCAAACAGAAGTTAAAAAATTTGATTTGACAAAAAAAAAACATTGATTAAAGTTACAATAAAGAAACGTACAGGTTTATTCAAATGAAAAACAATACCTGTTTCATCTGAAATTTAAATGGAAAATGAATAGACACTTGTATCCCAAATAACAATACCGAAAGAATCCAGTACTTGAAGGGAAAACTAGGGGGAAAGAACTTACTAGTCAGTTTTTTCCCTGGGGAAAAATCTGACTAACTAGTCAGTTTCTTTCCCTATCAGAAAACTTATTCCAAGGGGGGGGGGGGGAAACTGACTAGGGGGGGGGGGGGGGGAAGAAACTGACTAGTCAGTTTTTTCCCCGGGGGAAAGAATTGACTAGTCAGTTTTTTCCCCGGGGAAAGAACTGACTGGGGGAAAAACTGGGCTGTTACACCGGTACTAATGTTTCCTACACAAACTGGTCATCATATATCAGTCACTGACTTTCACCGTTGTATCACTAGTGTGTTTGGAGTAATGTCTTGATTTGAATAACAATATAGTAATGGCCTTCATCATGTTTTGATATTATATGATACGATGATAAAAATGAAAAGGAAAAGGAGTTTCATGCCCTGCGTTGGATTGTGGAAAACTTGGAAAAGTTTCCATTAAAAGGAAGAGAAGATACAAAATAACATTTATACAAGCATATTCTTATTGCGAAATACGCGTTGAGTCTAGTCTGTCTACTTTAATGCTGTGCAACATTGTGCTTCTTTATTGGTTGGTTTGTTTGTTCCCTTGTATTTGCTTTGTCTATGTGCGTGCGTGCGTGCGTGCGTGTGTGTGTGTGCGCGCGCGCGCGTTGGTTTTAGGTATTCGAATTGGACGACAACATATATCACCTTATTTAAGGCTTTAAACTATTAGGCTGCTTTAAGCCCATAGGTACTTTATTACAACGAAATAACATAGCAGAGTTAAGCTTCATTGCTTTCCTTTCTTAATGAACATTATTTGCTTAAGCAATTTGGTTCTCATTTCTATTCGACTGGATTCAAGAATTTTCGATTTGTCATAGATAAGTTCCTACTTTACACCGGATAACAACATTCTTTTGAGTCTAGATAATTAACTTAATATCAACATACATTTTCATTCATGATCAATACTTCCAATGTTTCCATCTATGGAACACCGCAACTGTCTTTAATATGTCGGACATTTCATGTTATCATACCAGAGTGTGGTCAAAACAGTGTTTTATTACGTTACAAACTATGTTACCATGTCAAAGTATTATTTGATGTTAATATACATAAACATGTGGGACAATGTACCCTTTGAATAGTTGTTGGCCTCTGTTATATAACTTCAAAATCTGGATCTGTTACAGGAAGCAGTTACATGACCAGTACATCATGTTACTATTTGAAAATCAGACATTTAGCACATTAAATATGTACAGATCCTCAGCTTAAAAGTCAAAGAATTTGACAATACGCATTTATCATTTGGCTACAAACCTTAAATATTTACCATTCTGCATTTAACATTTACTACCCATATCTGGTACGTAGCATTTAGAATAAACTATAATAATATAAATACCGAGAAACCACTCTCTAATCTTGGTTTAGTCATACTTTATTTCTAGCACATACTCTTTTAATGTTAATAATTTCATTCTTTATGTTAAGACTAAATTTGTCCCAATTTAGACAATTTACAATACATTCTCTTCACGGACTTTGATGACTGACTTGTAAACACGATGAATTATACATTAAATAGCACGCGATAACTGTTTGTGTTAAAAGATGATAAAAGTTTTCCATTATGGCTTGTTCTTGTACTTATTAGTACAACATTTTAGATAAACATATATAATATATATGTATTCTGTATTTTCTCTCTTATAATAAAACGAAATAACCTTTAAAAAGAAAACATAACCTAAATGTACTTTATCCAGGGACAGCATGATTTTAACTGGGCAAGACATATAAACTGAATGAAAATAGCAATATTTACACTATTTCAACCAATGTAGTTTTACCAAAGTCAAAAGTAGAGATAGTGTAAATGCGCTCATGGTCAGTTTTTAACGAGAATTTGCAAGAATTCTCTCTCTTAATTATTGACTGTGTTAAAGCAATTCCCTTCAAATTGGATTGCCTCCCATACATTAGCTGAAGTCTTGTCATTCGTGACCCAAGTCAATAATTCTTTGTCATGGATTTTGCATTGATATAAAATTTTGCTTTAGGTAATACACGGAAATTAAGCTCAAATGTTACTCCATAGAAAGCAACAAGTAGCCAGTTTTTGATATAAATCATGTTGTTTTATAGATTCATATAGAAATATTACTTTTGTAAAGATATAAAACATTTCTGTAAAAAACCATTATGTTAGCTTATGATATTACGAAATTGGTGTTGTCATGTAACAGAAAATGAAAACATTAAAATAAATTTCTTTTCTTTTCTTTAGAAACTTTGAATCCCGCTAAAATTGAAATCCGAAAGTTACTTCATAAACGAGCTTTCCCACAAAAACATGTAAAATAGTTTTCCTCGAGAAAAACGAAACTTGTGTGAAGATACATGTATTCCCATTTTGTCTGATTGTTCTTGTCCATATAACGGTACTTTTGTTTAACTTTCATGCCTAGAAGTTTACTCTTTAAAACATGATAGAATAAAGTAATAAAAAAAGCATTACTGTATATGACAGGCAATGGCAAAGAAAAACCCGAGCAATTTAACAAACTTAAAAAACATACATGTTACTAAAAACACACACACACACACACACACACACGATTTATTAACTGGCCTTGATCCAAGTTTTTTTTTTTATGAAATAGTGTAATTTGCCAGTTAGGCGGTCATTGAAAGCTGGTGAGATGGGGGAGAGAGAATGTGTACATTTATTTAAACAAAAGACACAGCATGGTTTCCACAAAAGACACAGCATGGTTTCCACGATGTGCAAAGAAAGGGTGAAATTAACAGACGTTAATATCATGTCTATTTTAGAAATGAAAACCAAGCTTGAAAAAAATTGACATGCTTTCCATGAGTTTAGTTATGAATCAAGTCTCTGATTTTTCTTATCAGCATTGTGGCCGGTTGCAAGACAACTATAAGCTAGAGTTAAGCGAGAGTTATTGTGATCCGCCGATCAAAGGGGTTGCATGAAACGCCTTCTTAACCGTTACAATTCTTGGCCAAGATATGGCTGGGTTGCACGACGGTAATGATTTCTCAGTGGACACTTCTTGTACAAACCTGGTTGTTAGTAGGTTTATCGCCGAGTCAAAGCATATTTCAATTTATATACATGGTTTGTTTTCAATTGTATATGAGGTAAATTAAAGTATGTATGTGTTTGATTACCTGGATATGTTTGAGAAACTTTATATAGAGTTTAGATATAACAATATTATAACAATGATGTAACTATCTCCGTCAAAGCCCCCTCTTTCTGAAACAATATTTTCGCATTGTTACATTTGCTTTCTATCATCTTATTATTCTCTGCAAGCTCTATAAAAACTTCTTTCCCACAAGGAGAAAATAAAACGCCCTTTTGCCTAGGCATCTTGAGTTACTTGTATTAACAAGAATTATATTGAATTAATGTTATTTGAGCCTCGCCATGAGAAAACCAACATAGTGGCTTTGCGGCCAGCATCCGCGCAGTCTGGTCAGGATCCATGCTGTTTGCTTTCAAAGCCTATTGCAATTAGAGAAACCGTTAGCGAACATGTTGTTTTTCTCATGGCGCGGTTCTTTTGTTTCCAAATGAGCGTGAATGTTGAATAATTCGGTTAACAATAATAATTATAAATGTATTATCTTATTATCCAAATCTGGAACATGTATATTATTTTATTGGACATATTTTCCTTTTTGCACATTTTAATTGTCGTGAATTAATCTTTTCGACGCATGGTAATTCTTTTAAAACATAGTTATTGTGATACTTATAACTTGTGTATATTATGTTTTTTTAAGACTTCTTTAATTTGAGACCTGTTTGTCGAAGAAAATTTAAGTAATTCTGATAGGTGTATTTTTGTATAAATGTATAATTATAAATTGACTGCATGATTGTGTAGATGTGTGAATGTATGAAATTTAACTGAAGGCCATACTAGAAATAAGTTGTATAATTTTTGTATTTGTACACTAAGGATGTAACCTCCAGAAAATAAAATTAGTATTATCATTACTATTAATTTTATAATGCTATACCGTGTATACACATACGCCCACTATACATGTGAATGCTTAAATAAACATAAATCGCCGATCATCCATTACTTAATTGAGTAAGACTTGAAATTTTCATGCGCAACCCATTTGACTATGGGATAATCTGGAGATTATAGGTAGATAACTCAACCCGCCGCTCAGCGTTGATCCGCGAGTTATCGGACGATCTGTCCTGCAACCGGCCATAAGTATGTAACCTTCAGAAAATAAAGTTAGTATTATTATTACTAATAATTTTATAATGCTATACCGTGTATACACATACACCCACTATACATGTGAACGCTTAAATAAACATGATTCGCCGATCATCCATTACTCAACTGAGTAAGTCTTGAAATTTTCATGCGCAACCCATTTAACTCTGGGATAATCTGGAGATTATAGGTAGATAATTCAAATCGTCGCTCAGCGTTGATCCGCGAGTTATTGGACGATCTGTCCTGCAACCGGCCATATGTGTATCATATGATTTATGTTGATTCATATTGTTCTCATAAACAGTTTGGTGAAAAAATCAAAGCTCTGTTCTATTTTGTTCTTTTCATTTCTTTTTTCTATTTTTTGACTAATTAGACAATTATGAACGTTATTATTTCAAAAGACTATATTGAATCGTACGTCAGTTGTTGGTATATGCAGTTCGTAAATTAACACGGTTTAAGTTACATCCAGTATATCAGAACTTTAAGAAATCCACAAGTATTTTTTTTATTTCTTGATACACTTTGAAGTAAAATGGAAGCAAGAAGCTTTTACCCTGTTACACTTATAATTATATTATTGTATTGTTTATAAAGTCACGAATACCTACATATGTGATAATAAATTGTCATGCTTTGGAAATTATAATTTATTTGCCTCTAAAGTAAAAGAAATTGAAAAGTTTCGTGTTTTTCACTATATGTTCAATATAAGCGATGGCGATTCTTTTAAAACAAAATTGGAAGCAAGAAGATGTTCAGTTAGAATAAATATTTTCACATTGAATTGAAGAGAAGAAATTGAAGTTTACTGTCATATCTGGTAAAACATTCACAAGCCAAAAGACATATTTGAAATAAATCATTGAAAATAAATTCCCTATATAATCTATTGCTCAAAGTAATATCAGTAGGGAAACCAATATTGATTATCGGATAGTTTTCAGGGGACAACCTACTATGATAATCGGTCAAATATAATAAAAACCTGGATGTTCGTATATCAGCAGGGATATAATATATGATAGAATGATTCGCCAAGTAATAACGTATCTGAATTCAGGGAATAGTGATTTCGATTTTTCAAGGGACAACTATATATAATCTATTATTTTAAAATGGGGATGTTGAATGATAAAGCAGTGAAATACACGATAAGTTGTTCGCAAATTGAAGTATCAACGGTAAGTTTATTCTTTAATCGAATCATATCTATACATTGATGGGATTACATAATGACAGCAATCTATTTTTTGTGTAAACATAACAATCACAGCACTACATGTAGCACCATCGACACACACACACACACACACACACACCACACAGTGTGTCAGCCTTCTTTTCGCAATTCAAGATGTTAATATTATTTTTGATCTATATTATATATATAAAACATACTAGAATTATAATTAATGTATTTCTTAAACTCGGGTATTTCTCACGGGAGTAAAAACTATAAAGATGTAACGACAGTTTTGTTGACAATTTTTTTTATTAAAACTAGTGTTTGAATATAAATAATATGATTTAACTTAATGGATTTAAGTCCAGACGTAAGACACTTACACATAACACCAAACTTTTTTACTTTCCAAGTGACAGTCAGTATTCATGGTAGAGTCTTCGCACGTGACCCCAGTCCTTGTATTTGTTTTCTGTTGTTCAAACATAGAAGCTTAGTTTAGTCCCATAATGCAGTGTACTTTTTAATTTATTGTGTGCTTAAACATTAGCGTGTCTTTTCATGTTGACGAGATGGGTTTTTTTTTTCTCTATTATTTTTCTACAGTATGATTTTTTTTTAATTCTTCAAAGAATATTTCTTATGCTTTGTGCGTCCTAAATACGTTGTTCTTAACACAGCCAATATGGGAAAGAAATTTAAAACTTGTACAAATTATCAGAGCCAACAACACTTGGACGAACAGAGTGACCAAGAACTAAATGGTGTTCAAATGAAGCTAAGTAAAATGAAGGTTTCTAACGAGGATGGTTCAGAAACTAGTGTGCCATGTGATATTACACCTGACAGAAAAACAAGGTACGAGATAGGAGAAATGTATTGTTTCCATTTGTTTCTTGTCTTGATTTACATAATATAATATGGTTATTACTGGGAAAAGTAGAAAGTCGAACTTGAGAAAATTTCATACTTTTTTTCTGTAATTCTACAAATTTAAAACATTACCCATTACTGCTATTAAAACGATATATCTCAAATTTTTATTTGTATCAAAGGCTTTTTCTAAGTTCACTAGTGGTGTGACTATAAAGAAGTGGATTGCGTTGGAGCGGCTCAACTGTTTTTATAGTACTGTACTTTCAAAACTTTACATTTCTAGAAACCTTGACACAGATTTTGTTTGTCGGCGAGGATTACTGGCAAAAATAATGCGTACACCATACGAAAAAAAGGAAGACTGGCTCATAGCTGTGACACTTTATAACGGGACTTATTATATGGACGATATTGAGACTGAACAGAGAAAAAAGGACGAAGCAAAATGGAATGGAAGGGAAATGTGTTGCTGGGGTTGGAAGTTTGAACAATATCTAACAGCAGGTCTGATTTTAGATGTTCGTAGAATGTCTCACCGCCATGAAATTAGCATTGTCGGAGTCGGATCCTTTTATGCTGTTACTAAGTTCTACATGTACAAATAGGACGTGACAAATGTATTTGTGTAAAGTAGAGCTTACTTTTGATCATGAAAATTATACATAATAATAATGATAACAGATCACAATTGCTCTATAACGTAGCACTGTCTGATATACACTTAAAACAACACTTGCAAAACATAGTCATAAGTTGGAGCTAAAAAGCGTAATATTTTCTTACATTTGACGCTTGGAAATAACTCAAGCATTTACTTGTTCTGAAAATCATATAACGTTTTTATTACATGTTTTCTGTTTTCCATGAAAGTTTTCAAAAAGTATATAAACGACAAAAAAAAAAAATACATAAATCTTTCTTATTTCATTTCTAATTTTCATATTTTTACATTAAAATATTTTCCGAGCTTATAAGTTTATAAATTTTGTCTAAATACATATCATAACATCATGTTTGTATGTCAACGAGTACAAAAAAAAAAATTAAAACAAAATATACATGTACAGTATTTTTGTAGATCAAATGACAGGATCATTATAATTCTGAACATATCTTTACAATTCAAGTTTCTTAAGTATTTCTAAAATTTTATGATAGTCATCTTCGGAAATATTTAACAATATGTGCGTTCTTGAAGAAGTTGCAATTATAAAGACTACGGACGACAAAGGCATGAGCGCAAAATGTTCTTTGATTAATATGTATTTTAATTTTTAGCGGTAGTGCTGGAGTTCTCATAGTATTTGCTCTTGATAACATTTGTTTTGGACTTCCAGTTAGCTCTCCAAGCGTCTGTTTCGTCATTTTCTAACACGTAGGATCCGGTCTTCTTGGAATTCTGGCATTTCATGAACTTAATATATTCATTAACATGTATCTGGAATACATTTTATCAGTTGTATTTATGTGATTTCTTATTAAAGTAAAGTGATTTCGACAGAATTCTGCCCTTTCGCAAAATAAAAGAGCCGGTTTGTCAACAGCGCTTTTAGAGAAATTCTTACGTCAGCGTAACAACGTACGCTATGGGACATTTTACTCGGACACGGAAAAAATGTAATAACTTTGTGATACATTGAATTAGTTTTTTAAAACATACAGCTTTCAATAGCTGCAAAAAAATAAATATTTTTAAATCTGTTTTACAAAACAACGGAACTTGGTTACCTGTTAAATTGACAAGTTTGGAAATTTGAAGTTTGTTTCAGTTATCCTCTTTGCAAGTAATTGGACATTGTACTACATGAAAATATATGTACATTTTGACTTGAAATAAAATAGTCAGATAATCTATAATACCGAAATAAGTACAAAAATAATATTCCGTGTGCATGACGATCATTTCACGAAATTTCATGAGCGTCAGAACATGTTTTTTTTTTCATCGTCTGTTTTATCGTAGATGCATGGAATTTCCCGTTACAACACAGGAAATTTTTGTGTTAGGTTTTTAGGCCATAAAAAAGCAAGGACATTTTTGATTACTAAAGCTATACAAATGAAATAGAGCTTGGATTCTAGTTTCAAACATATATTACATATATATATATTAATCTTAAATACGATAGTGAAACTTCTTTAATAGAAAATATAACCAAAATGACGTCGTCAAATTATTTCAGCTTAGTCTTAAAAATTCATAATATTGTTTAAAGATTCCAAATGGAGTACGACAGACCACAATGAATAACGTGATTTGCAACCCTTACCTCCTGAGCAAATCTGGTGATGGCTATATCTAATGATTCGATCCCCTTCTCTCCTGTATAGTGTCCATTACACATAGCCATTACTATACATTTGTATAAACATACAAGGCTCCAATAAAAACAGTTCGATTTGGCTAATATGTTCAGGTTTCCAAAAGTAATTGCTTTATTGTCTATTGGTCATAACATAAAAACATTTGTTTGTTTGAAACAGTGTATTTGATTACTTTTTAATGTATGATAATTCATGTCATTTTGCTTGCCAATGTGTTTTGTATAATCACCAGCTCCATATCCAGTTGATTTGGAATAAACAAACAAAATATTAAACAATGTAAATGTTTGTCAAAAAAGGAGGTAAGGGTTGGCTGTAGGGGTGGTGGAGGCCAACATTCTATTTTTCATTTAAAATTGAACCACTAAATGTGCACATTTTAAGATAACAAAAGTCATACTAGGTGACTTGGTTTGTATCGTACCGAACCAAAAAGTCAGGGAAAAATGCTTTCATGTCAGGGAAAAGTCAGGGAAATGTCAGGGAATTTTGTCTGAAAGAATGTGTATGAACCATGTAAGAATCATATATCTTCTGTTTAAAGATTCCAAAGATGGAGTACCGGATCCAGACGCACAATACAATAACTGTGAAGCATTCTACACTGTTGTTGAAGCACAACTGAACAATCATTCACTAGGTAAGCTTTAGAGCAGAAACAGTGCTGTAAAAATTGTGTGCAATATTACTATTTATTTCAGTTCCTATTTTGCATTTCAATTTTGCTATATTCAAAGAATGCCTAGATGAAAAATATATAACCTGGATGAGCTTATTTTAGTGATTCAGCCTCCAGACTCAGTGCGTGCGTGCATGCACGTGTTTGTGTGTGTGAGTCATTTTTACCAGGTTACATGACTCTGACTTCAGTTTGGACAGTACTGTCTCCTTTTCCACTTTGAAAATGTTCAAAAATTGACATCTCCTAACGTATTCATGCAAGTAATTGAAACTCCACAAAAAAAACTTGAAGTTCATAACGTTAATTTACATATCAAGTTATATAACTCATCCTCAAAGTTTGACAAAATTATCCCCACTTTTTATTTACAAAATGTGTGGCAAAGTTGTTGATTTCTTTAAAATTCTCTGAAGCAAATGAAGTTATTGCATTGAACTTCAAAAAAGGTTGTTAGAATTTAAACAATATCCCATTATTCTGAATTAATTTGACATTGCTGCAATGCAATTACCTTTAGTAAATTCTAAATGTTATCTCACATCTCCGTTCAACACTGATTTTCAAGCGACGACAAACTCAATATGCCTGCCAAATATTTTAATGATGTCACATTTATAATTTGACGTTATTGGCGTAACGCTTACTTTTCATATCAATATTCACCCAATTTAAGAAAAGGTAGCTTGAAAAATAGGTAAGTGGCAAGTAATGTTTTAGCGCATGTAAAATAGAAAAAGAGACAAAATTGGGCCGGATGACGTCACATGACGTTGCCATGGGGACTCGCATGTACTTATTATTTATCCAAAGGCAGTCTAATTTTGACATATCAGCTCAGTATTCCCTAGTCTACATTTTGTAGCATTTTCATTTATTTTTGATGATACATGAAGAATTGAGAGAACTTTTCCGGGTATTTATTGAACGCCCCTCGTATATATTAAACTAACCAGAGACCATAATATCAAGTCAAATTCCAAAGACATAGTTCCTTATGTATGTAACATTTTAACTTCCATGTACGAATGAATTTTTCCATACTTTCTTCTAGTTATTTTGTGTACAATATAATCATATAAATATACTTTATTTGGAAAGGACGTTACCGTGGTTTACTTGTTCAGTATAATGTATGGAACAAATAGCTCTGAAAATGTATACTTATTTTTTTCAGTGTTTTCCGGTGAAGTAGACGCTCTAAATGTTGAAGAAGAAAAAGGTAGCTACTACGTGGAATTCAAAACAAATAGCGAAATCACACGCCCAAGACACGAAAACAAGTTTAAGAGGTTTGCAGATATGAGATACCAAAATAAAATGGACATTTATATTGGTATTAACTAAGGCTATTAGTGCCAGGAGTGTGTTGTATATTATGGCGAAATTTCATCTCAATAAATACCAAAGTATACGTATATGTATGGGTTCTGACCAAGCTTAGGTCCTTATGTAGCCCCCGGGGATCGTATAGACGGATTTACACCTCTGTTTATTGTCATAATATTTCACCGGATGTTTTGATTTAAGGTAGTTCTGCACGTTTGATAAACCGGAAGTGATGGCGTACGTCTTTTATCCGGAAAAAGTAGAATAAAGCCAGGATTCGGCGTAAGGAAATGAAAATCATTTTTACGAATTAATTGAAATCTGTGAGTAAATTTATTAGAATGGCACTGTTGCTTTATTTCTAAAGTCAAAATATGTTATTAAAACATATGACACGTTAAAATAATCAAAATAATGTCTTAAAATAAGCATGAAATGTCCGGTTCACTTTAATCATGGTCAAATATCTCAAAAATAAGCACACAGACCTATACATTTTATTACACCAAGTTATAGACCATGTGTTTATTTACAACTGTAAGAAGTTTCATCAAAATCTATATTGTAGAAAAAAATCTATTCGCGATTTTCCCATAGACTTCAATTATGAAATATTGCGTGAGGTCCAAATTTTTCAAATCAGTGTAGCAAAAAGTCAAGCACAAAACCCTATCTTTTTTATTTGTTGAATTGTCTGGGTATATACTGAAATTTTTGGAAAATCAGAGTTTAATCATATTCTACATTGTAGAAAAAATTTTGATCCAAACGTGCAGAACTACCTTAAATAACTGTGGGCTCTTTATGTGTGGCAAAAAGACTAATTATCATTTAGTAAACCGACATAAAATCCTCATAATATGACGCGTTGATTTGCTACAATGAAGACAATTTTGACCAAACAATTTATTGTACAGAATGTTTTGGTAAAAGATAGATATGTTATTAACCATATCTTACAGGAGATCTTATTTGCGTCAGAAAAGAACAATCATTGTCAGGACTAGGTTTCTCACAAAACAAATATAAAACTTATACGTCATATTTTCTTTCACTTTATCTGTCAAAGGACTTTTTGTTCAAAATTCAAATAGCTGTTGTATGTATTTTTCTCCGATTTGAATGACATTTATCATAAATTCTTAGGGAACGCAGCACTTTGTAAAAGTAGTATACAGGAAGTTATCACATAACTATTATGTGACTGATATAGCATACGTGACATTGGTGATCAAGACCTTAACATTTGATGACGGGGCGGTGTTCACTCTTAAAAGTAACGAAATTTTATGGCCCATATGGCGTGAAAATATAGACATACCTTACACGACTCTTAGATAGCAAAGATTTGAAGACAATATACATCTACCTAGCTTCCCAAGTACCCGATTTCGGCCTCAAAGGGTAGCCAGGACCCACAAAAATACGTTCATGCAGGACATGTATTTCTCTCCTTGTCATATGGACTCAAAATGCCCTACTACGAGTCGTCAAAAATGTATTCATTTTTGTTTTCCTATCATTTTTATGCAAAGAAGATGAGGTGTGCATATTAAAATCGTACTATCCGTCCGTCCGTCCGTGCATGCATGCGTGAGTGCGTCCGTACGTCCGGTAAATTCTTGTTCGGGCTGTAACTCTCCCATCCTTAAATGGATTTCAATTCTTACCATAATCCTACTTTTACTGCAATTCTTGGGGGGTGGGGTGGGGGTTGGGGAGGGGACCAAACTTGTTTGCCTTTTTTTCTAGTAAGTTTTTACTTCTTTCAAGACTTATTATCGATTTCTTGTAAAAAAAATGGAAAAGGATGAATCTTATAAGCGAAGGGGTAGAGTTAAAGATTTAAAAATATTGAGTTACACGCGGTGAAAGTTCTCTATTTTGCTTTCACTCTTAGATTATATATTGTGAAAGAAATTTAGGTAGGTTTTACGTCTGTCCTAAGGTTATTTTAGTATGAATTCTGTCTCATTAAATTTACCAATAGTTTGATGTTTCTTTTATCAAAATTAATGGTAAAATGAGTTCTCTGCAAACGTTTTGGATAGTGGCTATCACTTTGAAATTTGTCTCTACTTGAGCTTGAGGAGATACCATAAGTTATACAAAATTTATAAAAAAACAAACGACACGGTAAAAGTTGTTTAAAAATAACACAATAGTGCAAACATGATTACCTTTCAGAATATACCAAGCAAGGCCATTTTGTAAACATTACTATTAGTGATCTAATACCTTAAATCTTTACCACAGTAGGACAATATGTCATACACAAGATCCAGACCCCTAGCTCCAAGGTCAAGGTCACACTTAAAGGTCAAATGTTAACACGGTCTGATTCTTGTCTGGTCCATAACTCTGCCATCGATGAAGGGATTTTAAAATTACTTGGCAAAAATGTTCCCTATATTGAGATGACGTGTTATGCGCAAGACCCAGAACCCTAGCTCTAAGGTCAAGGCCACATTTAGAAGTCAAAGGTTAACATGGTCTGTTTCTTGTCTGCTCCATAACTGTGCCATTTATCGAGGGATTTGAAAATAATTTGACACAAATGTTAACCATATCGAGAAAGTGTGTCTCGCTTCGGGCACTCAGGTCAAGGTCACAGAACGATTCATACTTAAACTATTATGGCGTATTTTGCGCGGACGAATGTAGTATTCTTGAGCACGCTTTAGGGGCATTTGTTACTAATAGTGAGACAGCTCTTGTTCATTTTGTGTTCCATTTTTGATCATTCTATCTACATTCTACATTTACTAGTATTTAGATTTTTCAATTTTTTATTTATCAAGTCAGTGAATACGTATTAATTTTTCTCATCTGCCATATCGGTTTCGGAATTTTCCATCGTTTAGTTATAGAGAAAAATAACTTCACTTATGTAATTGCTTTCAAGTAAGACACATTTTTGATGCAAAAATAAAAACTGTCGTCTGTCAATTTCGAACTAGTAGGAAAAAGAACTGATGCACGTAATCGGTATGTCTGATAAAAATAAGGGTTCATTGTATACACCCAAAACCAGGAAAATTTAACAGCAACTCAAATGCAACACTATATGTATATCGTATTCACAATAAAAGCTAAACGTCTTGCATGATTTTCTATATTTCACGCACCAAACAAAAAACACATTAAAAATAAAACGGAAGTCTACATTTTCGAAATATAATAACTACATGTTCGGCGATACAGCTGAAAATTTTGGATGTTTTTTTTTTATTTAGGTTCAAGTTAATGAAATGGTGGGCACAGAGCTATATCATGGGCGTGCAAGAAATAGTCTGTGGCTTTAGGGGCGGTAACGGAATAGTACACAGACTGGAATTCTACAATACACAAGAACTGCCAAGCCTTGCAGCAGAGGTAATAATAACTCTATGATCCAATTAATTGACTAAAAATTTTCGGCAGTGTATGCAACAAGTACTCACTAACACCCTTTCCAAAACGCCACATCACGCAAAAAGAATAGTCGACATACAGAATTTTTCATCATAATTTACTTTGCAATTAGACAATGCCAACTACAGTAAATAATTGTGGGTACTTACTGCATAAATTTTTCTTTTAGCAGATTGGGACGGACCAATTGTCAATAATTCCACATGTGCAGTGTTTTTAATTTATAAAATCGTAGACTCAGTTCATGTAATAAAAATTATCATACTGCATTTCAGAGTTTACAGAATCCATGGAAACCAAACGTGTGCTTTAACTTCTTGGACCAGCTTCTGTCGTCTATCAAATCCAACATAAAAACGGATGACCACAAGTAGGTTGTTTAAAGTTGCTAGATATATAGATGATTTTCTTCAATATTCGATTAATAAATTTACAGAAATGATAGACGAAGCCAATATACGACCGTTCTGTTTTTTTAATTTATTTTGTTGAACTACTTGTGTCGTTATTAAATGCTTGCCGTACTTCTCTTCAATGGAAGGCTTGCAAATATGTATATGTGTTGGGGGTAGCAGGAGATCCATTACAGTTCTTCGTTTATATTTAGAGAGTGAGTGTAACTGCAATGTGTCTTTTTAAAAATCTTAATTTTTGCTTCAGTTAGGGATATTCCAAAGAAAGGTGTAGACCGATTGGTGCACCATTACACAGGTCTAGGATTAAATCAAATTGATAAAAATCACGCATCGCTTTGTTTTAGCTTGCACTGAATTAACTTGCTTTCTATCGAAATGAGAGATTTGTATACTTTGCTTTAGTTCATACACACTCCATCAAACACAATACGAATTTGAACCAAGGTATACATGCATTTTATTGAACTCATTCAATTATTTCAAATTCCTGAATGAATAAGATCGTTTCTGTTCTGTTCTGTCCTAATCTAGCTCGTCCTTTGTAAGTCTGTTTCGCTGTCCTGATAGTAGAAGGAGTCTGCAATAATTTTGTCATTCATTTTCTGTTAACGGTCTTTGTATTATATACTTCGATTCATGTTTCAAAGACATGTTTTAAGAATTACATATGTGTTTGGTCTCTTTCAGAATAGTTCATATACTAAGTTGGTCCCCAAGGCAACCAGTCCGGTGCAGTCAACCGCTAGTGGACTCGGAACACAATTTTTTTCCAGACTGGTACACAGAGGCTGTGAAATAGTTTAAAACTCAGTTCTCAGAATGTTCATAAATTTTATATTTAATACTAAGAGTGATTTTTATTGAATATCATCTTATTTTTACTTTAAAATAGTTACTTTACAGTAACTTACAAAAGTTTTGAATTGAATTTGTGTGAAGGCCCACTTGTATACGCTAAATAGTACATTTTGTATAGGTCTACTAACTTCTGTTTAAACATTCAGTCTAGGCATATAAATGTAATGTTATTTTCAAAGCAACAAGCTTTCTGCACATAGAGTGATATATCAAGTCTTTAGGTGTTAAAATACTTCCAAGTAAATAGGGTCACGGAACATCTGCCCTACTGATACAAGGTAAATTCATACTACATGTATATCAAAACAAAAAGAATATCAAAGGAAATTTTACATTATGTATAACCTTGTTGTAGCTTATGGTAATTACAATATATCATGTCTAAAAATATTATAGCATTATGATAAACTGATGCTTATATTCCTGTTGGTTTATTTTACTAGTATGTGTAATTGAGTGTGTGTGGCAGATATTTTATTGTACAGTCTCTAATTTCATTATTTCTTCAAATACTTTTTTCTAGACATATATGTATATTTGTAGGACATTTGCCCCAAATGAAAAATGAACTACTGGTCATTTGCCCCAGTTGAAATGGCAGATAGGACATTTGCCCCAAATTGCTTAGTTTTGGAATGGACATTTGCTCCCCCACCCCCCACATCCGATATTTTTGTCCTATATGCCAGTATATAACTATGTTTTTTGTTGTTTTATTATCAGAATTACTCTAAAAGGCAATTTTCATTTCAACAACTGTTTTATAGATAATTATATGATAAATATGTTAATTACTTTCAGATGTTAATGTAAATAATAGCATATTATTGAGTAGTAAATTTTGATTTGATTTGGGTTTTATGGCGCACTAACACAGTATAGGTTATATGGCGCCAAACAGGACTACAAATTTTGATTTCACATCTCATTTACACCGAAATAAAAACATGAGGGATGGAATCAAAATTTGTATACCTGCTAGAGACTTACAGCAAAACCAAGTGTTAAGACCCTATTAATCGCCTCTTACGATCATGCAAGGGTAAGACAGTGGTTCCAATTCTTTTCATACACAGATCGTCCCAAAACCACATGGGGTGAGTAGTGCTCATAACAGCGTTATAATTTCTACATTAGTGTATGTCCGGATCCTATATGTATAAACAAAGACAGTGATTTTTCTTGCTGTCTGTGTAACCAGGTTTTTCAAAGTTTGAAACAGGGTCATTAGATTTTCGATGTTGTTGGGTTATTGATGGATATATTATGACGCTTCCTTTTTCATACATATTTATATTATGTAATGTGTCATAATATATGAATACAATTATTAGTCAATGAAAACACAGTATGTCAAAAATTTTGACTTTCATAACCAAATTTAGTATCAAAATAATTGTCTTTGAATCAGGATTATGTTTATCATAATTTCAATATTCAGTTTAAAATTTGAACTTTGTTCCAAATATTTTAAAACTAACAAAAGTTTTAATACATATTTTTCTTAAAATATTGTCAGGCATATTAGACAGCTTATTCTAACACGATCCGCAGCAATTGCTATATAAACATATAGTGAAATCGCCTATACATGAATCTACGATAAAATATGGTTGGCTGTTACATTTCACCCCCTATGATTGTAACATAAGAGATTCTACTTCAGTTCCATTACATACGAATTATTTCAGGGCCAAACGGTTGAAAACAGCATTTCAAAAACATAAATATAATATGAACTTAGGTGCTACCTAGAAGGCAGAGCTCCCTTGAAAAATCACCAGTGCCCCTTGAAAATTAAAGGAGTGCTGCTGGAATGACCTGGAATTATGGATCCGTTTTAGGAAGTTTATGTTCTTTAAGATCTATTAAAATTTTCATGAATTAATGATAATTCCTGATTTCTGAATGAATGTCTTAGAATGCATTAAGATTAAATCTAAAGAAAGTTACAGTTCTTTTTAGAAAGAATAATGTGTCCAACTTTAAGGCAAAATACTGCTATGATAGACCTCTGGTATGGGAGAATGAAAATCATTTACATGTACAAAGCTGTTTAAAAACCAAAAGACTAGCTTTGTACATGTAAATGATGAGAATTTTACCCAGAGAAAATCACTTTTTTGCCGAAATTCTCGAAAACTTCTGTTTTATTTACTGAACTGCGAAGTTAACATTTTTATGGTTAATCTTTTAGCACAACTGATACAGATTAGGAATGGTAGTTACTAGTAGGAGCCTTTTTGATGTTTATTGATAATTCATAGTCAATAGTTTTTTTTTTTGTAATAAACTCTGGTCAGTGATTTTTAAGCTTGTGGATGAAATATATGTTAACAGGGAGAAGAGCATTTTGTGCTTTTCACAGTTCAATGCCTGTAAATTTTGATCCAAAAACCTTTTTTTTTTTTTTTTTAAAAAAAAAGTTTTATCTACTGACTACTGTAGGCTACAGACAGTACTACATTGGAATCTGACATCACTAACAAAACACTTGTTAAATATCACATGAATGACTTTATTGTTTTTACAATACTTTCAAAACCCATAATAAATAAAATAAAAAAAAACTGAAATAAAAAAGAAATTAAAAAAAAAAAAAGACGCTTCTGGTGAGGATCGAACTCCCGACCTGTGGATTTCAACGCGACCTCGCTAACCAATGCACCAGTGTGGAAGTATGACGTCATCACCACAAATATAAGTATACTGGGTATACCAATTACCGGGAGTCTTATATTCAGTGGACTCTATTTATAACAAAATGATTTTATGAAAGGATAAATTTTATTCTGTTTGATTAATTTATATTTTAGCTTTAGACTTTTGGGAAAAAAATCGTCAAAACACCAGGTAAAAGTTCCACTATTGTCATTCAAAGAACAGAGGTGGGGAATTTTAGTATTTTCTGGCATATACCTATTACCGTGAATTTCAACTTTCAGTCTAAAGCAGTTGTTAAATTGAACTAAGACAAAGAAAGCATTTCTATTTTACAATGGGCCAAACTAAATATGAAAAAGATATGGCAGAAGTAAGCAACTTCATTGAAAATTTGTGGTGAAAAATTGCAAAGTTTAACCATAATGAGCAGTCACTTAGCTAAATTCCTTAATTTCTGGGATCAGTGTGAAATAAAAAGAAAGACACTCCAATTTACAAAAATAGTTTTGCTAAAGATCTAAGCACATTGAGCATAAATAATGAGAGAAAAATTGTAAAGCAATTTTCATGTTAAGTATTAAAACAGGACATTCACGGTAATATGTATATCCCGGTAATTGGTATACCCAGTATATATATAATAAACTTCAGTTGCGGCAGCGTGACGAAAATCGTTTCACATTGAAAATATTGTATTTTACCTTTCTTTCTTCGTAGAAAATGTATTTAGCACTAAATTCTTATTATCAGGCGCTAATTTACATTTTTATTCAACGTTCAAAGCAGTAAGCGAAACGCTTTTGTCAACTGTAAACAACAAGCGTCTATTGACGTCTTACTGATTAATTACTATGAGCATTGCGTACTGGAAGAAACCCGAACAACACCGATTCCAAAAACTTACCACGAATTTTCAACTCGATAGTAATGTCTGTACACAGTTTTATTCATTTTCTTTTTCACACGTCTAACCGTAATGCGACGCTGTCGGCGCCGCTTTGCGGCGCCGGTAGCTCTGCTAATAAAAAGTCATACTGACTTATAAATGTGTAGGTCCATAAAACACGTTCTGATCTCTACGAGCGATTCAATTAGCTTATGATTCAGCGGTGACGTCATAAATGTATGACATAAAGAATGACGTCATAATGATGTGACGTCATATAAAAGTTAAGCTCGTCACTCGTAACACAGGGTCAACTCGCCTAATTTGATGATTCTGTTCATAATTAGTTTGCGAGCTGTTAGATTACTAATTTATGTAATAGTTATAGTATGTGTGAGAGTGTGTTACCAGGATATATCAGAGCTAGGGGTACATCGAGGGTATTTTTCTCTGCACATATCGTCGAGGCCGGTAGGCCGAGACAGATATGTGAAGAGAAAAATAACGAGATGTACCCCTAGCTCTGATATATCCTGGTAACACACGAGCACTACATATTATAACTGTTTTATCGCATAGTTTATCATTAAAATTTATATATCATTTTCATTTAAATGTGTTTATTATTATTTTTACTATTTTCATTCCCTTTCTGCGCCTCGCTGACTGAAACACTAAAACTTCTGTTTTAGAAAATGTGTTCCCCAGATAAAAGTACCCAACAAATTTCTGCATTGGTTTTAAATCTTTGCATTTCATTGGCCAGACATATTGTAAAACTTGTTGTTTTGTTTGTAAAAAAAATCAAAGAAAAAGAAACATTTGAGAAATCTCAGAATTTCATATATTTCATGTATTTCTGAATTTGGCAATAACTATCAAGTTTTTGAAATATTCTAGTTTATTTATTCTTTTACTTTATAAATGTAGGTGTTTGTGACAATTCTTTCTCTGTGAACTGTAAATTGGAGCTAAAATCATCTTTTCTTTGAAAGGAAAAACTTATACTCCCTTGATAGGGCCTCAATAGAGAAAAAGTGTTCCGATATATATCGGACCAGTTTTACTGTGCTGATATATATCGGAACACTTTTTTTTCTTATGAAACTCCATAGAGATTTCCGTGTTGATATATATCGCAACAGTTTTGTAAGATATCAGCACAGTTTTGTAGTAATAATGTGTGTTACTATGTATAACATGCTGCAAAGATCAAAGGAAAATTGCCGCACTATGCGATAAGAATACTTCTCAAAATTCTGATAAAAAAGAAACAAATATCTAAAGGTTCCATTGGCTATGCAACACTTTCTAACCATAGGGGGTAAATTGTAACAGCATATGACCCGAATGACGTATTACGCTGAAAATGTAGTACTGTAAAATGCGAATTATTTGCGTTGTTAGAATCGAAATAATAAATATGTTCCAATAATTTTATCAATTAGTAAAACATGGGCAGTCGTTTGGATGCGAATAATTAAATCACTCGTGTTATGCACTCGTGACTTAATTATTACGCATCCAAACTCCTGCCCATATTTTATTAACTGATAAAATATAGGAACAGATTTATTATTTCTTAAATAATCCTTGAATGTTGTTGCTACCTTAAAGCTTCCATTAGCACCTTTTATTCTGTTTAGGATGTTTGGTTTTACAACAGACTTTCAGCTTTGTATGTGTTGAATAAAAGAGTGTTGAAAATATCGTATTCTTCGTGTTTAATATTCAAGAAGATAATAATATTCAAAAGGCAGAGGGTCATACAAGGACCATTTGTGTAAAATAATGTCAAAATCAGGCGAGCAAGTTTCACACAACAAGATTTTATAAATTTCCACAATATACAAACAGGGAAAAGTGACCACAGCCCCTGGCGGCAATGTTTTTTGACAAATCAGTATAATTTGAACAATCTTGGTAAAGGGTGACTATTTGTGTGAATTTTTTTCAAAATCAGACCATCAGTTTAGGTGATGTTGTTTGAATATTTTACTACTTTTAGCTCTGGCGGCCCCTATGTTCAACCAAGCGCAACATTTTGAACAACTCTGGTAGAAGACCATCCAAGGAACATCCATGCAAAGTTTCATCAAAAGCCATTCAGCGGTTTTGGAGATGTCTTTTAAACACAATTGTTGATGACTGACTGACAGACGAACGCACAACGGACACAGCATGATCACAATACCTCACCATGAGCTCTTTGTGCTCAGGTGAGCTAAAAACACAGGGGACTGAAAGTAAAATTTATAGGTCTATTTTGCGATGCATGGCACTTTGGACGTGTTTGAAGTGCTCTGTGCTTCCAGGAAATCTACTCTTACCGAGCAATATTGTCAATCTTGAATGCATAAAACATAACCAAGCACATAACTAGTAATATCAGACACAATTCGATTCAATCTATTTACGAGAGCTAATGAAGTGTGCAACACCCCTCACACTCTAAATTACATGTGCTTTGTTTTGGGTTTGACACCGTTTTTCAACAGTAAGTCTATACAAACCATATTTGACCCTAGGGGTATAATTTGAACAGTCTTAATAGATGTTGTTTGTTTGTTTGTTTTAGGTTTAACACTGTTTTCAGCAGTATTAGTCATGTAACGGTGGGCAGTAAACCTAACCAGTGTTCCTGAATTATGTACCAGTACAAACCTGTTCTCTGCACCCGGCTATACATATTCCAGAGTAATTGTGGAAAAATTGCGGACAAATGCAAAATTTCCATGGAAAGTAGGTACTTTCCATGGAATAGTCCGGAAAAGTCACCTGTTATATAACATGTCCAGAGTGATTGCAAATGTTTTCCACGGACATCTCTGGAAATTACTCTGGACATATGTCAAAATGTTCATGGACTATTCACCGACACTGCGGAAATGTAGCACTTTGAAAAAATTCTGGTCATTTAACTCTGGAAAATAACTCTGTCATTTTCTAAGGGATTTTAAACATATCAGAAAACAATTAGCATCAGACTTGGAATACCATGTGATCAAGCTCAGCCAATTAGATGAACTGACCTTACAGAGGAATTTTCAAAATGTGTAACTGGAAGTCTGATGTTAACAAGTTGTGTAAAAATTAGTGAAACTTTATTATGTGAGGTAATTCAGTTCAAAGTTAATATTGAGGATTCTGGAAATTGCTCAAGAAAGTTTGTTTACATAACTGACCAATGAAACAATACATACATTTGTAATTATGCTAATTAACACATGTATGTATTTGTACATCAGTCATTATATAGCATAAAACAATGAATGCTAAAGTATAACCAAAGGCTTTACAAAGATTTTATAAATAATATGCATATATGAAAACAGATATCTTTAGGTACTTTCTTTGAATGATTTCATCATTATTTAAGTGTAACTAATCTTTGTTCAAAACTATGTTTAGCTTAAAAAATATTCTAATCAGTCACTTTTAACTGGCAAAGATTCATTTTCCTTGTTCATACGTATCATATAGTGTTTGAAACTGCAAAAGTGATCACATGCAATAAAATCATGTTGCTTGTACTGAAGTGTTATTGCTCACTATACATGTACTGCAAAAACGTCTATAAATCACATTTATTGCTATTGAATAATACTGTTAGCAGAACTTCCTGGAAGACTGCAGAATAACTCCGGAAAATTGTTCACGGACGTCCATGGAATCACTCCGGAAAATTGTCCATGGAAAGTTCTCCGGAAATCCCTGGACATTTTTCCGCAGTATTCCATATGAAGCTCCGGAAAGTTTGTCCTATTACTCCAGTGTCCGGACTTCCATGGAAATTCAAAGACATTCCATGGAAACTTCTGGAATTTTGACAGCCGGGAAAGTAAATGCCAACTTCCCTACATGAGCCAGAGGTGGAGAACAAATGTTTCCGGATACAAAAATTATATGTGTACATAAACATGTAAACGTCCATTAACAATGAACCACATATTTACACCTGCAAGTACTAAAAATATTAACATGGATGTATATATTTACACATACGTGCATATTTTTATATATGCACATATATTCTAAAAAGTTTGTGTAAATCGAAGCAGATCTTCGGCCAAAAAGCTACACCATACATATTGCCTTTAACCTTTTCTCATTCTGAACTGACAAACATTATGTGCTATAGAATGATGAGTACCATTTTTCTCCCATCCACAGGAACAAATGAGTTAGTTTGCGTAGTTTCATTTTTCCTGTTAGAGGCCCCTGAATAACAAGAGCTGTTGCAGGACAGCAGTGCTTGACTATTCAACAGCCCTGTCAGTTGAATGAAAATAAAATTTGAACAAGAGCTGTCTGTAAGACAGCGCGCTCCACTATTCGGTGATTTCACAGTAAAATGAAAATACAGTGAAACACCGCTCGCTCGAGCATTGATGACTCGAACACCCGGGCTCGCTCGAGCAATTCATGTGGTCCCGGCCGATTTCCTTCTATTTTCTATGTGAAATTACCATGGCTGGGTCGAGCATCGATAACTCGATCGCTCGAGTATGACACCTGGTCCCTGTGTATTAACTTACTCTTTGTTGCTTATGGCAAACTCGAGCAGAGGTGTCAAAATTTTTCACACCATCGGCGGTCAGAATGTATCGGTTAATTTAAAATTTTCTCACATCGTGAAAATTGCATGGTCTATTCCCCGACTATCTTAAATGTTTGTTTGTCGGTATATTTGATCTGATAATGAGATTAATTATTGATGAAAGGTGGAAGAAAAATTTTATTGATCAAAATTGTTATTAATTATTACTTTTTTTTCTGCGGGATCGAGGAGATAATTATGAGATCTTAATACTTTAATCAGCAGTTGTTTGCATGCAAATAAAGGAAATAAGAACGCATTTTCATAAAATTGAGACGATAATTATGAGATCTTATTTTGGAAAAGAAAATTGCGAATTCGATTACAGTATTTCAAAAAAAAATGTCTTAGCTGTTTCTTCAAATGTGCCATTTACGATCTCTCATAGATAACGTTTGTAATACGTTTTTTTTCTGCAAATGGTCTCGATGACAGTTGGTAAAACAAACTTCAATTTTCTTCGTATGGTGGTCAATGTTTGGGTCGCTCGAAACCATGGATAACTCGAGCATTTTGCTCATCCCCTTGCGACCTCGAGCGAGCGGTGTTTCACTGTATGTACATCATATCTCAATAAGAGACCTCTACTTTTAAAAGGAAGATACACCAAGGGGCATAATTCTGTCAAGAACACAAATCAGAGTTACTGGGATTGTTACCACACATGCAGATAATGATGGTAAAGATATATTTTGAGTTTCAAGTCATTATCTTATATAGTACCAAAGTTAAGACCAGAAAACGAAGTGGGTCAAAAAATTTAAGCATGAAAGGGGCATAATTTGGTCAAAAATACAAATCAGAGTTATGGGGATTGTTACCACACATGCAAATGATGATGATAAAGAGACATTTTAAGTTTCAAGTCTTATCTTATATTGTATTAAAGTTATATCCAGAAATCGAAGATTGCCAAAAAACATTAAGTATGAAAGCGGCATAATTCTGTCAAAAATACAATAAGAGTTATGGGGATTGTAACTACACACATGTAGTTGATGATTATAAAGAAACATTTTTAATTTCAAGTCATTATCTTTTAAAGTACCAAAGAATGTCTATAAACAAAGCTTTCGGAAAAAATTTAACATGAAAATAATTCCAAGTATAACAACTTTGTGACCTTGACCTTGGGTATATTGGGCCCAGCCCCTGCATATACTTTGTTTGTATACTCGACAATGTTTATGTGAAGTTACAGTAAGATATAAGCAATTGTATCAAAGATATGACAGAAAAACAAAGGTTGCCAAAAAATTTTAACCTTAAAAATAACCCAAGTATAACACCTTGGTGGCCTTGACCTTGGGTATAATGGGACCAGCCCCTGCACATACTTCGTTTATATGCTGGACAATGTTTATGTGAAGGTACAGTAAGATATAAGCAATAGTAACAAAGATATGACAGAAAAACAAAGGTTGCCGAAAAACTTTAACCTTATAAATAACCTAAGTAAAACACCTTGGTGACCTTGACCTCATGTATAATGGGCCTAGCCCCTTCACATACTTTGTTTGTATGCTGGACAATGTTTATGTGAAGTTACAGTAAGATATATGCAATAGTAACAAAGATATGACAGAAAAACAAAGGTTGCCGAAAAACTTTAACCAAGAAAGGTCACGCCGACGCCGGGGCGTGAAGAATAGCCCCCCTATTCTCCGAATAATGGAGCTAAGAAGGGGAATAATTTTGTAAAATTGCAAAGCAGGGTTATGGAACCTGTAAAATGCATATCAGTTTAAGACAATGGACAATTGTGTGAAGTTTCAATCCATTCCCATTAGTGGGTACTGAGATATCAGCTTACATACAAAAACTTAACAAAACACTGCTAAGTCAAACAAGAGGGTCATTATGACCCTGGATCGCTTACCTGAGTAATATGAGCTACATATATCAAATGTCAAACTGATGCTAAAATATTAAAAAAGTAGGTCAGTAGGTCACATTCTTGGTCACTGAAAGTCAGTTTTAAGATCAGTGTGCAAAACTGTACATGTCACCCAAATTTCAAGACTGTATCTTAAATCAAAGGCCTGAAGGGCCTGAGAGTCGGCTAATGATTGATGTACTGGTAGTATAGTCTACCAGTTTCAGTTTGGTTTTAGTTTTTTCCCCAACTGAACAGAGATTTTGTTACAATAGATGAAATGGACATTCAATCGATGCCTAGTAAAACTTTGATTGACATTATACAAGTATTTAAACCCAATATATTTCTCTAAAAATGAAGAGTGGTTCGCAAAAATAAAAATGTTGAAAGTAAAAACTACAATTTTACAGGTGACACTAAGATACTGCCCATGACTATAAATATTTTTCCAGTAAACATTTGCCTCCGGCATTACCAAAACATGCAATTATCGGCTGGTATATATTCGCACATGATAAAATTTGAATATGAAAATTTATATATTGAAATTTTATAGCGCGGTTTGCCACATACAATTTGTAACGGATGGACGAAAGAACTGTTCAGATATTTTACAGATAAGGGGCCTGGCAATAACCGTGTCACACGCTAGGTATTGTTCAATCATATTATAAGGGATGTGAATTTAAAGTATACTTACTTTTGCGTTTAAAGATATGTAAATGTTGCTGAGTGTCAATATATAGTGTCATGAATGTTTACACTGACAGGAAAATTGCGCATTCGAAACTAAGAGAAGTTACTCGGACTAGCTACCATTTTCGGAAAAGATAACCAATATTAATAAATGCAGTTTTTTTTTAGTTAAAACCATCATTTATTGTATTTCAGACCTGTTAACCCCTTCAAAACCATGTCAGTAGTCCCCAAGTCTATGTACTTTCAATTATCCGTTTTGATTCATGTAGACAGACAGGCCCAGACTGGGCTGAAAAAATGTTTGAGCCATTTTTACGTGGTCAGTAGCAGGATGGGTGTGGGGAGGGGTGTTCCTTCCCGCTTTGAACTGCAGTCAGATTTTGAAATGGGCATTGTGGCAGGTGGTAAAAGGGCAAATGTATCAAACTGTAAAGTGGCAATATGGGGGGAGGGTGTGGGAGGATACCCACTCCTGCAAGTAGGGTTTGGGGTATCACCACAAGGAAATTTTGAAAATGTAGACCCTTGATACAGCCTTTGGTGCGATTTCTAACTGAAAATTTTATGTTTCAATTTCTAAATATTACCTAGATTCTTTTTAGTATTACAATATTCAAAGTATGAATGACTGTCACTTCATATTTTTACTTTCAGGTCATGCCTCAGCACTAGAATACAAGTCTGATATTGATTCTATGTATGTATTATAAAAATAAATTCTAGAATCATTTCTGTTACAATAATATCTATCATGTCTGCTACTTTAATGTTTAAATTTCATAACACAGCTCGATATTTACCCAAAATATTATATCCCGATATGATTACACTTTCTTTTATACCGCCAAAACCTCCAGTTTCAACAATATGTTTTACAAATTGTGATGATATGAAGACAGTTTAGCAGCAATTGGCAGTATCTGACATTGAAGTTTACGGTGAAATTATTTAAATCATTTCATAAAAAAAAAATTGTTTTGTTTCGTCAAAGCACTCTAACATAGACGATCTACTTTCGATTTCAAAAACTACAAGAAAATACAATTTAATGTTTCGCCGATTTGTTTATTTCTCGAAAAATAAGAAATAAAATCATTTTTAAAACCAGTAGTAATTAAACAAATCAGTAAGAGCTCTTTCTCGGGATAATTTATCCGCTTACTGACTGCAAAATCAAGCCATGTGTCATCATGAAAAGCAGAATGGGTGACGGTTTCATTTTTTGCGAACCTGAATCGTAAGCAAATTATCCAAACCAGTCAAAATTCCAGAAAGGTTACGATCTAGATTCTTTCTAGTATTACAATATCCAAAGTATGACTGTCACTTCATCTTTTTACTTTCAGATCATGCCTCAGGACTAGAATACGAGTCTGACATAGATTATATGTAGGTGTAATAAAAATAAATTCTAGAATCATTTCTGTTACAATAATATCTATCATGTATGTTACTTGAATGTTAAAATTTCATAACACAGCTAGATATTTACCCAAAATATTATATCCGGATACGATTACACTTCTCTCCAGTTTCAACAATATATTTTACAAATTGTGATGATACGAAGACAATTAGCAGCAATTGGCAGAATCTGCCATTGAAGTTTACGGTTAAATTACCTCTTACTTAAATCTTTTCATAAAAAAGTTGTTTCGTTTCGTCAAAGCAGCCAAACATAGATGATCTACTTTCGATTTCAAAAACTACAAGAAAATACAATTTAATGTTTCGCCGACTTGTTTATTTCTCGAAAAATAAGAATAATTATCATTTTTAATATCAGTAGTAACTAAACAAACCATTAAGAGCTTCTTCTTCCGATAATTTATCCGTTTACTGACTGCAAAATTCAACCCACGCAAAGTCGTAGAAGCATTGTTATAAACAGATCACGCGTGTTCGCCGAGAAGTGTCCAGAATGTAGTTAGGATTCATCCGCGAAGTCTCGCGGAAGAATTAACGTACTGCACATATCTTATTCGGGTCATTTAAAATGAAGCTGTCATAATCTAATTTCATCGATGTGGTAAACTCTTTGATAAGAGACATTCCAATGCTTTCAGAGGTACCCACTCAATAAAATACTAGCTGTATGTTCTGGAACTATATTTTGTCTTTCGCTGGACGTTACGCAAGCTTTGTAAGTCTGCGCAATTCATAAAATGCACAGCACAATAAATTTGTTATTTGCACAATGATTTTAAAGATTATTTTTTGAAACGGACAGGGTAACAAATGGATAATTTGGCTAATAAGTTAATATGCAGTTTTTATTTGAATTTGTGAACATCATATTTGCTATTTTGTGGCAAAAGGGCATAAAATTCGTCACCATAATCATATGCGCAAATGTATTACCAAATCCCGCAGAATCGTTATGCGTGTTTATGCTTAATGAGTTACCGCGGAAGAAAATACGTGGCTTTATCCGAGTATTGCACAATTACAAGTCATAAATGTGACAGATTACATCGTATATTGGTCATAGCAAATAGGATTGACATAGATGAACTTCATTCGATCAATGAACTCTTTGAAATTAGAGACAATCCAATGGAACTACATCACTTCGCTGTGTTGTGAGGCCATTTAAGAATGAGAAATCGTGCGATAGCAAGGACTCGTCAAACGCTTGACAGCGTTTAGCCGACTCAAAAACAAGAAAGTAGGTCGGGGCAGGGCCTCTTTTCACCCCATGGGCATAATTCAAACAATCTTGTTAGAAATAAACAAGGCAATGAAACATACCAAATATCAAAGGCCTTAGGCCTAGATTTTTTTCCTATATAAGTCTATGTTAAACTTGGGACACCCTGGGTGGTGCCTCTTTTCAACTAAGGGGCATAATTTGAAAAATCTTGGTATAGAGGACCACTAGGCAATGTAACATATCAAATATTAAAAGCCTAGGCCTTCCAGTTTCATACAAAAAGATTTTTAAAGTTTTTCCTATATAAATATAATGTAAAACTATGGACCACCAGGGAAGGGGCTCTTTTCACCCCAGGGTAATAATTTGAACAATCTTTGTAGAGGACCATAAGGATGCTACATACAAAACATCAAAGGCCTAGGTCTTGTTGTTTCAGACAAGAAGATTTTTAAGGTTTTTTCCTATACAAGTGTATTTAAACCATGTGACTCCAGCCTAGGCAGGGCAATATTTGACCCTAGGTTGATAAATTGAACAAACTTGGTAAAGGACCAATAGATGATGCTACATACCAAATATCAAAGCCCTAGGCCCTGCGGTTTTGGACAAGAAGATTTTCAAAGTTTTTCCCTATATAAGTCTATATTAACCATGTGACCCCTGGGGCGGGGCCATATTTGACCCTAGGGGGATACTTTGAACAAACTTGGTAGAGGACTATTTGATGATGCTACATACCAAATATCAAAGCCCTAGGCCCTATGGTTTTGGACAATAAGATTTTCAAAGTTTTTCCCTATATAAGTCTATATAAACCATTAATTTGACCCTAGGGCGGGCCATATTAAACCCTAGGGAGATAAATTGAACAATCTCAGTAGAGGACCACTAGATGATGTTACATAAAATATCAAACCCTTAAGCTCTGTGATTTTGGACAAGAAGATTTTCAAAGTTTTTTCTACATATGACCCCCAGGGCGGGGCCACATTCGACCCTAGTGGGATAATTTGAACTAACTTGGCAGAGGACCAATAGATGATGCCACATACCAAATGTCAAAGCCCTAGCTACTGTGATTTTGGACAAGAAGATTTTTAAAGTCTTTCCTTTTGGTTGCCATGGCAACCAGAGTTTAACATGGATTTCAATTCTTTGGGCAATTTTGATAGGGGGCATCCAAGGATCATTTCTGTGAAGTTTAGTGTAAATCTGCCCAGTGGTTTTGAAATTTACAATAAAGCAATATAGGGAAAATAAGCCCTTCCCCATGGCGGTCATGCTTTTTACTGAAACAGAATGGCTAAGGCAATTTCAGATTATTTCTACAAAATATTTTTGAAATCCAGCTAACAGTTTCTGACAAGAAGATTTTCAAAGTTTTTCTTTTTGGTTGCCATGGCAACTGGAGTTCTGCATGGAACTGAATTCTTTGGGCAATTTTGAAAGGTGGCCACCCAAGGATCATTTCTGTGAAGTTTGGTGTAAATCTGCCCAGTAGTTCTGAAGAAGAAGACTTTTTTAAATTGTTGACACACGACACACATAAAGCGGTCAGCTAACAAGTGACATAATTTTGTAAAAATGCAAAGTAGAGCTATGTTATCTGTTCACTGCATGCAAGATCATGACAGTGAACAAGTGTAGGATGTTTCAATCCATTCCCATTAGTGGGTACTGAGATACCAGCTTGCACACAAAAACTAAGCCAAAAACTGCTAAGTTGAAAAAGGGGCATAATTTTCTAACAAGAGGGCCATGATGGCCCTGTATCGCTCACCTGAGTACCATTGCTCAAAATGATATGATCGTTTCAAACCAATCTCATTAGAAGCTGCTAAGGTGTATTCATTTAGATAAAAAATAAAGGGAGGTAATTTGTCATAAATTCAGTCAATATGTATCTTCACTGATTGTTCAAGTCCATCTGTTGACATAAAATGAAATTTCAGGTCAGTATCTTCATTAGTTATGGAGAAATACCCATTTTAATTTGAAATAAAGGGAGGTTATTTGATTTAAAATCAGTCCATAGTTATCTACCCTGATTGCCTCAGTCAAACTAATGACAATAATGAAATTTCAAATAAGTCCTGTAAGGACTTACTGATATAAATCCATTTTGATTACAATCAGGGGAGGTAATCAGATATAAAATAATTTTTGGATCTGACAGATTTATCATGGAATCCAAGATTTATTGTTGTTGTAGATATTTTGGAAGTTTGTATCAAATCAAACCATAAATGAAGTCTCCATATGGCTGCAAAAGCCAAAATAGCTAATTTTGGACCTTTAACAGGCCATAACTCTGGAACCCATGATGGAATCTGGCCAGTTCAAGAAAGGAACCAATATCTTGTAGTGATACAAGTTGTGTGCAAGTTTGGTTAAAATCATATCATAAATGAAGCTGCTATTGTGCAGACAAGGTCAAAATAGCTCATTTTGGCCCTTTCAGGGGCCATAACTCTGGAACCTATTATGGGATCTGGCCAGTTCAAGAAAGGAACCGAGATCTTATGGTGACACAAGTTTTTTGTAAGTTTATTAAATTCAAATCATAAATGAAGCTGCTATTGTGCAGACAAAGTCAAAATAGCTAATTCTGGCCTTTTCAGGGTCCATCACTCTGGAACCCATAATGGAATATGGCCAGTTCAAGAAAGGAACCAAGATCTTATGGTGATACAGGTTGTGTGCAAGTTTGGTTAAAATAAAATCATAAATGAAGCTGCTATTGTGCAGACAAGGTCAAAATAGCTAATTCTGGCCCTTTAAGGGGCCATAACTCTGGAACCCATAATGGAATCTGGCCAGTTCAAGAAAGGAACCGAGATCTTATGGTGATACAAGTTGTGTGCAAGTTTGGTAAAAATCAAATCATAAATAAAGCTGCTATTGTGCAGACAAGGTCAAAATAGCTAATTTTGGCCCTTTCAGGGGCCATAACTCTGGAACCAATTATGGGATCTGGCCAGTTCAAGAAAGGAACCGAGATCTTATGGTGATACAAATTGTGTGCAAGTTTGGTAAAAATCAATTCATAAATAAAGCTGCTATTGTGCAGACAAGGTCAAAATAGCTAATTTTGGGCCTTTCAGGGGCCATAACTCTGGAACCCATAATGGGACCTGGCCATTTCAAGAAAGGAACCGAGATCTTATGGTGATACAAGTTGTATGCAAGTTTGGTTAAAATAAAATCATAAATGAAGCCACTATCGTGCAGACAAGAAATTGTTGAAGGACGGACGCACAGACGACGGACGAAGGGTGATCACAAAAGCTCACCATGTCACTATGTGACAGGTGAGCTAAAAATGTAGAGTAGAGTTATGTCACCTGTGCACTGCCTGTCAGATCATGACACTATACAAGTGTGGGATGTTTCAATCCATTCCAATTAGTGGGTACTGAGATACCGGCTTACATGTAACACCTTAATCAAAATTTTCTGTGTCGAAAAAGGGGCATAATTTTGTAAAAAAGCATAATAGAGTTATGGAACCTGTGCAATGTAAGTCAGCTTATCAAAGTGATTAAGTGTGTGAAATTTGAATCCATTCCAGTAAGTGGTTACTGAGATACCAGCTTACATACAAAAAACTAACCAAATCGGGATGCAGACTCCTATGCATGAGTGGGTCCAACAGCTCTACCTATTCTTTGAATAGCCAAGCTAAAAATTCACACTGTTCCTGGAATTTCCCCCATGCAAAAGGCAGATTTCAGACTATGTGTGGCACTGGAATGATACCGATATCAATTTCATCTGGTTTCAGATTGATTCACATCAAAAACATCCTTTACAATATGCACTTCAGTTTCTATGTATATTTGTGTTACTTTTAAAAAATGAAATGTGGTAGTAAAATGAACAAGGCAGTGTGAAAGAGCTATATTCCCCGCCACTGTTATGGATAATGAAAGGGTTGATGTTACTGGGTGGAAGCATTTGTGAGTTATGCACACTGTCTTGATAACAGGAATATTACAGCCATCCTTCAAGGCATTTAGGAGATACAGAGCAGATACAAAATAGAAGTCTCTAACCTTTGACCTTGACCTGAACCAACACGGCCAACTCACTAGTTCTTCACATTATCTTCAACTACAACTTGATGAGGTGATCATTTGAACAGATTCATGAAAATCCTTCAAGGGACTTATGAGATACAGAACAGACATAAAATGGAAGGCTCAAACCTATGACCTTGAACTTGAGCCGACATGACTGAAAACAGTCAACCTGACCTTATGTAAGCTGGCAAATCTATGAAGAAATATTTCCTAAGTAGGGTGGGGAATTAAAATATAAATCACCAAAAGCGTGTTACTGTATTTAAACTCACTTCTTTTACCTTTTGCTATTTATTTACATAGAAATATTGAAGCAAAACATAAATATTAACAATATATTATTCAACATTTTTGTAAAAATGGAAAAAGCAAATAAATATAATTGTAAACAAGTGTTTTCTTAAAAATATATAACATAGCATTCTCAAAAAAATATTTTTACACGAGTTACATATGGCACGTTATCACAGTCGTCAGAATGTACTATATGTTACTAAGAACATTGGATTGCTCGTACTCCCCCATCCATCCGTGTTGTACCACAGAAAAGTGGTCTTTGTTTTTCCCTACAGCCAATAATGAAAAAGTTTCAAAAAAGCTATTTATAGTAACATAAAAGGGAAGTAATTCATTTTTTTAATTGAAATTGAACAAACAAGAGTGCCAGAATCTCACAATATATGCCTGTCATAGCAAATCTCTTTACACTAGCACCTGTATTTGCAAATGGAATTTTAATACACGGTTGTGTAGTAATTATTGTAATTCTTTTGTTTTTCAAAATCCACAAAAAAAACTTCTTATCAGGTAGAGAGACCTCTAAGTTTGACCTTGACGTGATGAACTAGGGACCTGGTTCTTGCGCATGACACTCTGTCTCATGATGGCGAACAATTGTGCTAAGTTTCGTTAAATTCCTTCTATGCATGAAGAAGATATGCTCCGTACAAAGTCTGTGGACGCCTTCCGCCCGCCTGCCTGTCCATCTGTCCCCCAAGTGTGTTCCCATGATATGCCCCCTATTCAAATGGGCGTATATAAAAGGGATCTGCCAATTAAAAACAAGAGCACTGCAATTCAGAGCAATATTCACACAGCAAAGTCATAAATGACCTCTGACCCCTTAGTGTGACCTTGACCTTGAAGTGAGTCATCCAAAACAGGCATTCTGCATGTCATCTTGGTGTGGTGGACATTTGTGCCAAGTTTTCTTGAAATCAGTTCAAGAGTTGCAGAGCAGACACAAAACAAACTGATATGACCTTTGACCCCTTAGTGTGACCTTGACCTTGAAGCAAGACATTTGAAACGTGCTCTGAATGTTGTCTTGGTGTGGTGAACATTTGTGTCAAGTTTATTTGAAATCTTTCAAGGGGTTCAAGAGTTACAGAGCGGACACAAAATTGCTAACAGACAGAAGGACAGACAGACACACACTGGGGGTATAACATAATACATCCCTTCTGGTGTTTAACAAAAACCAAAGTGGCCATGATGGCCCTTGATAGCTCACCAAAATTTTACAGCTCAAACGGTTTCTTCGTGACTACAATTTTCATAGAGGGTCACCTTAAGAAGATTGAGCGAAATTATTCTGAAATGTGTCACCTATACACTTAAAAGTCCAGAAGATGGAACCAGCTATCCTTGGTAGAACTTCAACCAAGGGATATTTATAGTTATTTTATAAAAATCTGACAGCAATTCGGTCATGTTAGCATATTAATTTTTAGTGTATCAGCTATACATCCTGAGAATTTCATTTTAAGCTGAACAAATTATTAAGAGAGGACCTTATAATGATGCTACAGACCAAGTTTGATGAAGATCCATCTAGCAGTTAATGAGAAGATATTGTTCAAAAGATTTTCTCATTTTAGCTCTAGCGGCCCCTAAAAGGGGACCAAGTGACCCAATTTAAACAAAATTGAGATAGGACCTTATAATGACGCTAAAGACCAAATCTGATGAAGATCCATCAAGAGGTTCGTAAGAAGAACTCATTTAAAGGTATTTCTAACATTAGCCAGTAAAACGGGCTAAGTGACCCCATTTGAACAAAAATGGGAGAGGACCTTATAATGATGATACAGACCAAGTTTCATGAAGATCCATCATGTAGTATTTGAGAAGAAGTCTTTTAAAGGTATTTCTATTTTCAGGTCTAGCAGTCGCAAAAAAGGGGCCAAGAGTCCCTTATAATCATGTCCCTTGGGAGAGGACCTTATAATCATGTCCCTTAGGAGAGGACCTTTTAATCATGTCCCTTAGGAGAGGACCTTTTAATCATGTCCCTTAGGAGAGGACCTTATAATCATGTCCCTTAGGAGAGGACCTTATAATCATGTCCCTTAGGAGAGGACCTTATAATCATGTCCCTTAGGAGAGGACCTTTTAATCATGTCCCTTAGGAGAGGACCTTATAATCATGTCCCTTAGGAGAGGACCTTATCATCATGTCCCTTAGAAGAGGACCTTATAATCATGTCCCTTAGGAGAGGACCTTATCATCATGTCCCTTAGGAGAGGACCTTTTAATCATGTCCCTTAGGAGAGGACCTTTTAATCATGTCCCTTAGGAGAGGACCTTATAATCATGTCCCTTAGGAGAGGACCTTATAATCATGTCCCTTAGGAGAGGACCTTATCATCATGTCCCTTAGGAGAGGACCTTATCATCATGTCCCTTAGGAGAGGACCTTATAATCATGTCCCTTAGGAGAGGACCTTATAATCATGTCCCTTAGGAGAGGACCTTATAATCATGTCCCTTAGGAGAGGACCTTATAATCATGTCCCTTAGGAGAGGACCTTTTAATCATGTCCCTTGGGAGAGGACCTTATAATCATGCCACATATTGCAGTTCATGAGAAGAAGTCATTCAAAAGTTTTTATAATTCTATCTCTAGTGGCCTCTAAAAGGGACCAGGTGCCCCCATTTGAACAAACTTGGGAAAGAACCTTATAATGATATTGCAGACCAAGTAAGATGATGATTCAGCAAGCGGTTCATGAAAAGAAGTTCTTTAAAGGTTTTATTGTATTTTTAGTTCTGGAAGCCCCTAAAAGGTGCCAAAGGTGAACAATTTGAATAAACTTGACAGAGGTCCATGCCAGGATGCTACTGACCAAGTTTGACATAATTCTGACCCAAGTTTTCAGAGGAGAAGATGTTTAAAATGTTGATGCAGGAAGCCGGACTATCCACCTATACTAAAAGCTCACCCTGAACAAAGTTCAGGCGACCTTAAAAGAGGCCAGATGCTCTTAACTGACAAGGACCATGATGTTTTGATCTTGCCACTGATCAAGTCCATTTATCAGTTAACTGAAATTTATTTCAAGGGTTTCCTATTTTCTTACTGTGGCAGCCCCTTAAAGTCACCAAGCAGAACCATTTGAACACGTGTGAGAGATGTCCCAACAAGGATGTTATAAACTATGTTTTATGATGATCCATCGAGCAGTTCATATCCGAAAATACTTTAAAGGGGTTTATCTCTGGCTCTGGCAGTGCTTAAAATTAGTCAAGCAGAACCATTTGAACATATCTGAGAGAAGACCTTACTAGGATACTACGGTATACACTAAGTTAGACGACGATCCTTCAAGTTCACAAGAAGAAGTTGTTTAAAGGTTTTTCTATCTTAGCTCTGATGGCCCCTGAAATCATTCAGGTGAAACCATTTGAACAAAACTAAAAGGACTACAATAGGATGCTACTGAAGACCAAGTTTGATGATAACCCTTCAAGTGCTTCAAGAGAACAAGTCATTTAAATCTTTTAAACTCTGGCTTGCCCCAGAATTAATCAGGTGGAACCTTGGAAAAAATTCTTTCCTTCTAGTGAAACTTTTTCTCATTTGAGTTTTGGAATCTGATGCCATTATTATGGGCCAGCAGTCATACATTAAAAATAAAAATTCAAAAGGAAAAAATTATCATTCAATTTACACCATGCATTACACTTACAAAAACTCCGTGCCTGTGGATGTGGAGAATAATGTTATCTGTGAAACTTTGAATCCATTCCTTCAAAAAGTGTATTCATGTGGATTTGAACACACCAAAATTCTTCACTATGGCCTATATTGTGAAATTGAGAAAGGGCCATAATTCTAGAAAAAAAAATGCCACTGATAAAAGTCCATTATTTATGTTAATCTTCGCATGAAGGTCCTCCTCTGTGAAACTTTCAAATATATCCTTTCAATAGTGTTTGAGGAACTGGAAACAGAAGATTTTTTTCTATATTCTTTCTTTTATGGTCATCTGCATATCTAGCTATTCCATCTGAGGAAGTTTGAAGCAAATCACTGATTATTCTCTATTTTCTATATAGCAAAACTATTAAAGGACCATAACTGTGGTAAAAAAGTCACAGAAAAAATTCCTTCCTTAACAGCCATCTGCACATCAAGCCTGTTCATCTGTGGAAGTTTGAAGCAAATCAGGAAGTTTCACACACACGACGGACGGATGGACATACAGATAGCAACAATGCTACATGCCTCCCACATACATGTGGTTGAATAGCCAGGTGCAAAACTTCTGAATCACATACTTAGTAACATTCCCATGAGGTTTCAAAACTTTAGGTCAAATACTTTTTTAGATATGCATAGCACAATTTCTGATGAATTGACAGTTTAAGGCAAATCTAATTGCACCCCAATAAAAAAAATTTGGGGCAAAAAAATGTACCTGAAATGCAAGTAATAATACAAGAGGACCATGATGGTCCTGAATCGCTCACCTATCCCCACATGACCCAGTGTTGATGTTGAACTGAGTACGACGTCGTTATTTCTATTATTTGACATAGTGTCCTAGTTTTTGAGCACATGTGACCTAGATATCATCAAGATAAAAAATTCTGACCAATTTTCATGAAGATCCATTGAAAAATATGACCTCTAGAGAGGTCACAAGGTTTTTCTATTATTTGACCTAATGACCTAGTTTTTGAAGGCACGTGACCCACTTCTGAATCCGACCTAGATATCATCAAGGTGAACATTCTCACCAATTTTCATGAAGATCTCATGAAAAATATGGCCACTAGAGAGGTCACAAGGTTTTTCTATTTTTCGACCTACTGACCTAGTTTTTGACCGCACGTGACCCAGTTTCGAACTTGGCCTAGATATCATCAAGAGGAACGTTCTGATCAATTTTCATGAAGATCCATTGAGAAACATGGCCTCTAGAGACGTCACAAGGTTTTTCTATTTTTCGACCTACTGACCTAGTTTTTGACCGCACGTAACCCAGTTTCAAACCTAACCTTGATATCATCAAGGTGAACACTCTCACCAATTTTCATGAAGATCCATTGAGAAATATGGCCTCTAGAGAGGTCACAAGGTTTTTCTATTTTTAGACCTACTGACCAAGTTTTTGACTCCATGTGACCGAGTTTCGAACTTGACCTAGATATCATCAAGGTGAACATTCTGACCAATTTTCATGAAGATCCATTGAGAAATATGGCCTCTTAAGAGATCACAAGGTTTTTCTATTTTTAGACCTACTGACCTAGTTTTTGACCCCACATGACCCAATTTCGAACTTAACCTAGATATCATCAAGGTGAACATTCTGACCAATTTTCATGAAGATCCTTTGAGAAATATGGCCTCTAGAGAGGTCACAAGGTTTTTCTATTTTTAGACCTACTGACTTAGTTTTTGACCGCAGTTGACCCAGTTTCGAACTTGACCTAGATATCATCAAGGTGAACATTCTGACTAATTTTCATGAAGATCCATTGAGAAATATGGCCTCTAGAGAGGTCACAAGGTTTTTCTATTTTTAGACCTACTGACCTAGTTTTTGACCCCACGTGACCCAGTTTCGAACTTGACCTAGATATCATCAAGGTGAACATTCTGACCAATTTTCATGAAGATCTCATGAAAAATATGGCCTCTAGAGAGGTCACAAGGTTTTTCTATTTTTAGACCTACTGACCTAGTTTTTGACGGCACGTGACCCAGTTTCGAACTTGACCTAGATATCATCAAGATGAACATTCTGACCAACTTTCATAAAGATCCCATGAAAAATGTGACCTCGAGTGGTCACAAGCAAAAGTTTATGCACGAACGCACGCACGCACGGACGGACGGACGGACGACGGACGCCACGCAATCACAAAAGCTCACCTTGTCACTTTGTGACAGGTGAGCTAAAAAGAGACAACACTAACTATATTCATTGAATTGAATATAAGAAATAACTCCAAGCTCTACGAATACTCCTATATGACCATTAAAGTTTGATTAACTATAAAACACGCCAATTATAAGGTGTTCTACATAAATCTAACTGAATATATTGTCTGTAATTATGATCGTAACATTTTCCAGTACAATTCATGCATGGTTTTTATATGCTTTTTATTCTGATGGATATAAAAGTCCAATCCTCCTGAAGGTAATAAGGAACATGAACACTTAATTTCTACTTGCCACTGACATAGATAAAATTGCCGATTATATTTCAGTGGCTTAATAACAACACATTTTCTACTGGGATTAAAGTTGCAACAGGTAGTGATGAAGAACCACAGACTCAAGTAGTGTCCATGAAGACTCTCTGGAAGGTGCTCCGTCTACTCAGCCGGTTGTAGTATTCCTGTAAGACAGGGTAGTGTTCTAACAGTACTCCATCTCTCATCGCCATAGCCCACCATAAATTGTAACCCAGCACACAATCAGCTGCAGTCAATCTAAAACAGTAAACTCAATCTGAAATCTATCTATCACATAAGAGTACAAGCTTACAAAATTTCTTTGCTTACTCCAGTTTTATTTTGCACAGTATTTAGAGGTTACTGAATGATTTTTACTCTTTAAAAAAAAAAAAAAATGGGCAAAATATAGCTCATGTAAGAATAACATTTAGCTATTAGAAAACACAATATGTCCGCACATAAGCATAATGGCATTGTTTTTGCATTTCAGTTTTAAGTTGTTTCTCGTTGTGTTTGAAGTACATGTACATGTATATCAGAACTTTAAACTGCAAGTCAACTACATGTTATTAAGGTCTTAATCAAAATCAACTGTGGTTGCTATTTATCTATCCATCTTTTAAGCAACTGTGTAGGAAACTGGGTTAATTTGTTCACTTTTTTTCTCTTAAAGCAAAGTTTTTTCCTGAAGTGTATTTTTTTTCAACATTAATTTTCATCTATTACAGCAGCAACCTCAGCAGCTAGGAAGTTTAGATCACTGACACTGACTCACTAGCACCACAGTCCCATGTCACTGTGGTTCTAGAAGCTTAATTGTGGAATGTTCATGGTTCCTCTACTCAAGTGAATACTTAAGCAGTATAAAATGTCTGTAAAAAGCTAGAACTGGCTGTTTGGCCTTACCTGTCAACACAGCTAGTATATCCATTCTATGGCTACATCACATACATATGATGGTTTATTTGTGCCATTACAAAATATCTGTATGTTGCAGCAACACAACAACAAACATGGATATGGTGTCTCAAGGAATGATGCCCCGCTAAATGTCTCTATGGGACCCTCATGATGTTTGGTGGGGCAAAGTCCAATAAAGTGGCCTGGGGCAAGACATTTGTCATTGTGTTGCTGTAACAGAAATAACTGGCACAAACCAGCAATAATTTACATGATATATTTCACTGATCCTACTTTAATGCAATAAATCTAGAAAAAAAAATAAAATAGTCGACAAGATGGCAACTTTATCTGACAAGTTCTAAGACTTTTTCAATGGTGATATTACCTCTAAACAGGGAAGACATACTGTGAAATCATTTTTATTCGCGTAGGACGAATTTTCGCGTATTTAGCGCTAGGACCGATGCGCAAATTTAAGACCGTGCTATTACTATTATTTTATTCTATTTTTCATTTCTAAAATTGAAAATGCGCGAATTAAAGCCCGCGCGAAACAGTCCTTTTTCACGTTTGTGCGAAATTTCATGCCAGCAAATTTAAATGATTTCACAGTAAGAACAATGCAGCAGTATTTAAAGACCAAAGTAATATAAATCTTTGGTTTCAAGGCTTGAACTACAGTTTCATCCATCTTCTATAAATTTATAAGATTTTTTTTTTTTATTTCTCTCTGAATATCATAAACCATATATAGCCATATATAACAAACTAACCAAATATCTAATAAAGATTTAGATGTTATGCTTATTTTGATTAAGACTATGTCACAAATGAGAGTGTTTGCTTCAACAGCTAAATAGGATTTAGACTTCCTTACTTTCTTATGAATGTAATGTTCACTTTATTTTTGTTCTCTACAAGAAATACATGTGTTAGGATATGTGTAAGCTGTACCTGATGTGCTGGTAGAACCCATAGTACCGGGTACTGTTCATAGTTTCCATCATGAAAGAAAGGATTACAATGTATATATATTTACAACCTCGATAATTATATTGCTTGAATTTGGATTTTTCTTTTTTTTTTTCAGCAATTATTAATGATGGCCCTATATCGCTCACCTGAGTACCATTGTTTTAACCAAAAACAAAAAGAAAAAATCCTACAAGGTACAGATAATGGCAAAATACACCTAAAAATTGGAGGTACCATCCATGTTGCACCACAGAAAAGTAGTCTCGGTTTTTCCCTACGGCCAATGCAGAGCAATATTCACGCAAAACAAAGTCATATGACCTTTGACCCTTAAGTGACCTTGACATTGAGGTGAGCCATCCAAAACATGCGCTCTGCACGTCGTTTCAATGAGGTGAACATTTGTGTCAAATTTCTCTGAAATCCATCAAGGGGTTCAAGAGTTACAGAGCAGAAGGGAAATTGCTAACCAACATACAGACAGACAGATGGACACCGGGGCGATAACATCATACGTCCCTGCGGGCGCATAAAAAGGAATCGAGATCTTATGGTGATACAAGTTGTGTGCAAGTTAGGTTAAAATCAAATCATAAATGAAGCTGCTATTGTGCCGACAATGTCAAAATAGCCAATTTTGGCCCTTTCAGGGGCCATAACTCTAGAACCCATCATGGGATCTGGCCGGTTCAAGAAAGGAACCAAGATCTTATGGTGACACAAGTTTTGTGCAAGTTTGATTAAATTCAAATCATAAATGAAGCTGCTATTGTGCAGACAAGGTCAAAATAGCTAATTCTGGCCCTATCAGGGGCCATAACTCTAGAACCCATTAAGGGATCTGGCCAGTTCAAGAAAGGAACCAAGATCTTATGGTGACACAAGTTTTGTGCAAGTTTGGTTAAAATCAAATCATAAATGAAGCTGGTATTGTGCAGACAAGGTCAAAATGGCTAATTTTAACCCCTTCAGGGGCCATAACTCTAGAACCTTTAAAGGAATCTGACCAGTTCCAGAAAGGAAGCAAGATCTTATGGTGATACAAGTTGTGTGCAAGTTTGGTAAAAATCAAATCATAAACAAAGCTGCTATTGTGCAGACAAGGTCAAAATAGCTAATTTTGGGCCTTTCAGGGGCCATAACTCTGGAAACCATAAAGAAATCTCGCCAGTTCAAGAAAAGAACCAAGATCTTATGGTGATACAAGTTGTGTGCAAGTTTGGTAAAAATCAAATCATAAATAAAGCTGCTATTGTGCAGACAAGGTCAAAATAGCTAATTTTGACCCTTTCAGGGGCCATAACTCTGGAGCACTTAATGGGATCTGGCCAGTTTAAGAAAGGAACCAAGATCTTATGAAGATACAAGTTGTGTGCAAGTCTGGTTAAAATAAAATCATAAATGAAACCAATATCGTGCAGACAAGAAATTGTTGACGGACGGACGGACTGACGACGGAAGAAGGGTGATCACAAAAGCTCACCTTGTCACTATGCGACAGGTAGCTAAAAATTGAATCAGGGTAAAAAAACCTTGGTTGTAGGTGAAGGACAACACACTTAATTTCAACTAAAGCCTAAGGTCATGATCATGATCTAAATAACTTACTTATCCCCACACAGAAAATCTCTTCCTTCCATATGTTTGCTGAGGAATTTGGCAAATGTTTGAAATTTCAGCAGCATTTTGTCAATTAAATTTTCATCTTGGTCTTCAACGGCCGTGTGTACCCACTGTATAAACAGTACTTCCATTGTCTCATCTAAGGTGGCCACACTGTACACTATCCAACTGTAAAATTGAAACAAGAGGACCATGATAGTCCTGAATCGCTCACCTGCCCCCACATGAACTGAGCATGACATCGTTTTTTCTATTATTTGACATAGTGACCTAGTTTTTGAGCTCATGTGACCTACTTCCGAATTTGACCTAGATATCATCAAGATAAAAATTCTGACCAATTTTCATGAAGATCCATTGAAAAATATGTCCTCTAGAGAGGTCACAAGGTTTTTCTATTATTTGACATAATAACCTAGTTTTTGAAGGCATGTTACCCAGTTTTGTACTTGACCTAGATATCATCAAGGTGAACATTCTCACCAATTTTCATGAAGATCTCATGAAAAATATGGCCTCCAGAGAGGTCACAAGGTTTTTCTATTTTTAGACGTACTGACCTAGTTTTGACCGCATGTGACCCAGTTTCAAGTTTGACCTAGATATCATAAAGGTGAACATTCTCACCAATTTTCATGAAGATCCATTGAAAAATATGGCCTCTAGAGAGGTCAAAAGGTCTTTCCATGTTGAGACCTAGTGACCTAGTTTTTGACCGCAGTTGACCTGGTTTCAAACTTGAGTTAGATATCATCAAGATGAACATTCTGACCAACTTTCATACAGATCCCATGAAAACTATGGCTTCTAGAGTGGTCACAAGATTTTTCTATTATTTGACCTACTGACCTAGTTTTTGACTGCACGTAATCCAGTTTCAAACTTGACCTAGATATTATCAAGATGAACATTCTGACCAATTTTCATACAGATCCCATGAAAAATATGACCTCCAGAGAGGTCACAAAGTTTTTCTATTATTTGACCTAATGACCTAGTTTTTAATGGCATGTGACCCAGTTTCAAGTTTGACTTAGATATCATCAAGGTGAACATTCTGACCAATTTTCATGAAGATCCCATGAAAAATATGGCCTCTAGAGAGGTCACAAGAATTTTCTATTTTTAGACCTACTGACCTAGTTTTGGACCGGAGTTGACCCAATTTCGAACTTGACCTAGATATCATCAAGATGAACATTCTGACCAATTTTCATGCAGATCCCATGAAAAATATGGTCTCTACAGAGGTCACAAGGTTTTTCTATTATTTGACCTACTGACCTAGTTTTGGATCAGACGTGACCCAGTTTCGTACTTGACCTAAATATCATCAAGATGAACATTCTGATCAATTTTCATGCAGATCCCATGAAAAATATGACCTCTAGAGAGGTCACAAGGATTTTCTATTATTTGACCTATTGACCTAGTTTTTGAACGTAGTTGTCCTAGTTTCAAACTTGACCTAGATATCATCAAGATGAACATTCTGATCAATTTTCATGCAGATCCAATGAAAAATACGGCCTCTACAGAAGTCACAAGGTTTTTCTATTATTTGACCTACTGACCTAGTTTTGGATCGGACGTGACCCAGTTTCGAACTTGACCTTGATATCATTAAGATGAACATTCTGACCAATTTTCATGCAGATCCATTGAAAAATATGACCTCCAGAGAGGTCACAAGGATTTTCTATTATTTGACCTACTGACCTAGTTTTTGATGGCACGTGACCCAGTTTCAAACTTAACCTAGATATCATCAAGATGAACATTCAGACCAACTTTCATGAAGATCTTGTGAAAAATATGGCCTCTAGAGAGGTCACAAGGTTTTTCTATTTTTAGACCTACTGACCTAGTTTTTAATGGCACGTGACCCAGTTTCGAACTTGACCTAGATATCATCAAAGTCAACATTCTGACCAACTTTCATAAAGATCCCATTAAAAATGTGACCTCTAGAGTGGTCACAAGCAAAAGTTTACGGACGGACGGACGGACGCAGCACGATCACAAAAGCTCACCTTGTCACTCTGTGACAGGTGAGCTAAAAACAATATCAGTTTAACATCTACTGACTTCCCCAGTATCCTGTTTATAAAGGTATTTTACCATAAAATACTACAATGTGCATGCCTATAGAAATTGCACCAATTACCAAAATGTAGTCACAATAACTGGTCTTCTGCAATTGTGACCATACTATTTCCAAAATCTGTAGATAAGGTCATTATTTTGGATCTGACAACATACAATTTTGCCCAACAAAATATAATTAATTTGTGCTTGAGATTGTGCTGCTACAAATTCAGGAGTTTTTGTACCGTAGATACCCATGTATAATGCGCAGTTTTTTTACCCCTGGGACCACCCCCGAATCGTGGGTGCGCATAATACACAGGTATAGACAATTTTCCAACTTCAAAACAAGTTTGTTACCGATGTTTGCCATTTTGGTAAAGGGAAACTACTCCCCGCGCTTACTGTCTCCGCTAAAATCTAAGATTGCCGTTACGTTCCGTAAAAGATCGAATTGTTTATTTTTCTTTCAAACAAAATTAATTTCATATAAATTTAAAAGTATTTTGACGAAAGAAATGTTTATAAATCACAAAAATTATGTTACTAATTAAAGATCGAGAATTATCTTTAACCGAGATCAAACTGTGAACAACATAATTGACACGAGGTGACACGTTGATTGCCGGTAATTACTGGCTTTATGATCGTGACAAAAAGACTATCACACCTCTTGTTATCAGTTTAAATTGAGAAGCTCATGTCATTTTGAAAGATACCATTCCGAAATATTGAATCAGCTGCTATTTATTTATTCAAAATAGTGAATTAAAAAAGGTAAAACAACAAATATAACAATAATTTACTGGTTTTATTTTCGAGAAAACAAAAATCGATAGTACCGTGAGACCGATGCTGCTCTCCGCCGTGGAGATAAAATTTATTACCGGTGTCGATGTAAACTCTACTTTCGTTTTCCATCCACCTCAAAATTGACCCCAATTTTTTTTTTTTTTTTTTTTTCCCAGGATTTTGGACTAAGATCGGGGGTGCGCATTATACACGGGTGCGCATTATACACGGGTATCTATGGTAATCATTTGTCACTCTTTTCCTGCATAAAACTGATGCAAATACTACTAAATGTACAAAATTTAACAGAAAAGAGAACCGTTATTGTGTCTGTGTTTGCAGAATTCTCTCTTAAGATTCCTTCCACTTTAAAAGTAAAATAGATCCATTGGGCAGTAAAAGCAAGCCACTTGACTTCAAAATAAATCTCACTGCTGGCGACTAAAAGGATGTTTTTAAAAGAAAACCAAGGAAACAGAAATTGGCAATTGTTCATACTTATAGTAAACTTCCTTGGCATATTCAGGTCCAAGTTTGCCATAGATATCTGCCAGATACAGACATATTGCCCCGGACTCTATAATTGCCTGCTTTCCCTCTATCTCCAAACAAGGAACAGTCCCATGTGGCTGGATCTTACGATACTGTGCAAGCTGTTCTTGATCTGGGTTACGAGGGTTCATACAGATAAACTCCACATCTTGTAAGGCTCCTAGCTCTGCAAAAAACAATCAACTAAATCAGTAGCTTTTTAGCACTTTGTATGCTCATCATAGAAAAACATCTAAATGTATTTTAAATTCACTAAAGATATTGCAGATGCTATTTTGATCATTTAGATATTGTTTTCATTATAACTGGTCAGTCATTGTAACTTCCACCTTTTTCAGATTTGCTAGTGGTTTGATAGATTATTTTTGTTTTAGATAAATTTGGATAGGTTTATTTTGAAAATAATCTTTACCTCAAAGTAATTACAAGTATGATTGTAAGTTTCCCTGTATCAATCTGAGCTGGTACCCTGAGCTGGCCAAAAGGCGGGTTTTGGTTTTTAGTTTCCAAGGACTTTAACCTAGATGTTGGCAGTGAGCCAAGGGATTTCTGCCTTCATTAGCACAGTTGGTGGCTAATGACTTTCACAGTATGGTTCATATAAACAGGGGTCATTATTTACTGCAGTCAGTCTACCTTATTTCTGTATCATAAGTGAGAAGACGAAACAGTGTGTTTTATTATCAAACTCTTATTTAATAATAAGTACGTGATAACTTTAAACAAGAGGGCCAAGATGGCCCTAGGTCGCTCACCTGAGAACCACACCATAACAGTGTAAACATGTTTGACCTAGTGATTTCATTGAAATAAATATTCTGACCAATTATCATTAAAATTGGAGCAAAAATCTTTAGTATAAACAAGTATTTTCTTTGATTCAACCTAGTGACCTAGTTTTTTGACCCCAGATGACCCATATTCAAACTTGACCTAGATTTCATCAAGGCTATCATTCTTATCATATTTCATGAAGATCAATTGAAAAATACAGCCTCTATCATATACACAAGGTTTTTCTTTGATTTGACCAAGTGACCTAGTTTTTGACCCAGACTACCCATTTTCGAACTTGACCTAGATTTCATCAAGGCAACCAATCTGAACAAATTTTATGAAAATCCTCTGTAAAATGCTGCCACTATTGCATACACAAGGTTTTTCCTTGATTTGACCTAGTGACCTAGTTTTTGAACTCAGATGACCCATATTCAAACTTGACCAGATTTCATTAAGGCCATCATTTTTACAAAAATTCATGAAGATCAGTTGAAAAATACACTCAGCCTCTATCGCACACACAAGGTTTTTCTTTGATTTAACCTAGTGACCTACTTCTTGACCCTAGATGACCCATATTCCAATTCTATCTAGATATCATCAAGGCAATCATTCTGACTTAATTTCCTGAAGATCAACTGAACAAGAGCTGTCCATAAGACAGCCAAGCTTGACTATTCCAAATATTGTCCCAGAAGCAGGAAAATATTACCTAAAAAAATTAAATATCAAGACTAAGAGTTTTAAGTTCAAAAGGGCACATTATTTGACCAAAATGCATATCAGAGTTATGGGACTTGCTGCTATCAACTAGTTTTATAACACTGAAGGCACATGTGAAGTTTCAATTCAATATCTGCATTAATTTTGGAGATAGTAACTTGCATGTAAAACTTTAACCAGAATTTTCCAAAACCAAAAAGGGGGGGGGGCATAATTTGCCCAAAATACATGTCAGAGTTATGGAACTTGACCCGGTGAGGTTGGTAACTGACCTAGAAAAAGAAAAAGTAAGTTTCAAATCTATATGCCTTTTAGTAATAGCTGTATGTACTTGCACGCAAAACTTTAACCAGGATTTTCTAAGTCCAAAAGGGGGCATAATTTGGCCAAAATGAAGGTCAGAGTTATGGGACTTGGTGCTATCAACTAGTTTTATAACCCCAAAGACACATGTGAAGTTTCAATTCAATATCTGCATTAGTTTTGGAGATAGTAATTTGCATGTAAAACTTAAACCAGAATTTTTTAAGTCCAAAAGGGGGCATTATTTGCCCAAAATACATGTCAGAGTTATGGAACTTGACCCAGTGAGGTTGGTTATTGATACAGAAAAAGAAAAAATAAGTTTCAAATCTATATGCCTTTTAGTAATAGCAGTATGTACTTGCACCCAAAACTTTAACCAGTATTTTCTAAGACCAAAAGGGGGCATTATTTGGCCAAAATGAAAGTCAGAGTTATGGGACTTGGTGCTATCAACTAGTTTTATAACCCCAAAGACAAATGTGAAGTTTCAATTCAATATCTGCATTAGTTTTGGAGATAGTAAAACTTTAACCAGAATTTTCTAACTTGCATGTAAAACTTTAACCAGAATTTTCTAGGTCTAAAAAGGGGCATATCTGCTAAAAATACATGTCTGAGTTATGGAACTTGACCCGGTGAGGTTGGTAACTGACCTAGAAAAAGAAAAAAATAAGTTTCAAAGCTATATGCCTTTAAATGATAGTTGTATGTACTTGCATGCAAAAACTTAACCAAGGTGTGACACCGATGCCAGGGTGAGTAGAATAGCTAGACTATTCTTCAAATAGTCAAGCTAAAAATACAGCCTCTATCGCATACACAAGGTTTTCTTTTTGACCTTAGATGACCCATTTTCAAACTTGGCCTAGATTTCATCAAGGTTATCATTCTGACTTAATTTCATAAAGATCAATTGAAAAATACAGCCTCTATGCATACACAAGGTTTTCCTTTGATCTAACTTAGTGACCTACTTTTTGATTCCAGATGACCCATATTTGAACTCGGCCTAGATTTCATCAAGATAATCATTCTAACTAAAGTTCATAAAGATCAGCTGAAAAATACAGCCTCTATCGCATACACAAGGTTTTCTTTTATTTGACCTAGTTTCTGTCTTCAGATGACCAACTCGGCCTTGATTTCATCATGGTAATCATTCTGATCAAATTTCATAAAGACCAGTTGAAAAATACAGCCTCTGTCGCATACACAAGCTAAATGTTGACAGACGACAGACGGCGGATGATGATTTCAGAATTATAAATTAAAGTATGAAAAAGGTACACTTTGTGCAACTTACTGAAAATGAAAATTCCCGGACAAGAATTTACGCGGATGCACGCACATGCGGATGGACAGTGTGATTTTATATACCCACCTTTGGGGGCATAATAAAAATAATTATTATAATACCAGATTTATATAGCGCCCTTTTCATTATCAATTTCACGTTCAAAGGCGCTTTACATAGTTCAAATGCAGCCATACAGGGCGCATAATTCATCCTCTACTAGTATAGACTCAGAGCGATCTGACCAGAGGGACAGAGTGAGACAAAGCCCCCACGACAGAGAGATCAGAAATCAGATACAGGCTTGTCCAGCTAACTTAGCCTAGCTCGTTGCGAATAAACAGCCTGTTTCTTTAACGTGCCCAGTGTATAGCACTGATACACGCAAGGATTGCCCGGGTTCCTGACCAGTACACCTCTAGTTGGGTGAGAAACACTGAAAAGCGTTTCTGAAAATTCCCGAGTAGCTGCCGGGGATCGAACCCCTGACCTCAGGATTGGAAGGCCAGTGTGCAAACCACTGAGCTATCCTTCCACCCATATAATAATACTATTATTACTCTACATTCACCAAATAAAAATAAATTTCTTTCAACTCAACTGCTCTTAAAAGGGACCCCAGGCCTGTTGTGTTATTAGCCAATCAATTAGCTACTGTTACAAAATCGCTGAAAAGCAGCAGATAAGACGGCAGTTGTTTACTGGATTGGGAGTGGAGGTGGGGATGGGGGGAAAACTTATATATCTAGGCCTTAAAAACATGCAAAGTCATATATAAGCTTTGAAGATTTGGTGGTGAAGGGAGACAACTGGTTCCCCTCTCAACATTATTTCAGGAACCATAAAATGGCAATTTGGCAGAACCAAGCTTTCAAGCACCATTTGGAAAACAATTAGGGCTAAAATTAGGGCTATTTTTGCCAAAAATAAGGGCTACATTAGGACTAGATGCCCAAGGGCAACAAGTCGAGCCAGCCCATTGACCATATATAGTGTTGCTTTTCATCATCACCAAACCTGGATTGTCATGGCAAGGTGCATAACGCTTAAAGAGGGGGTAGGTATGGAAGGGGGGCCTCTGTTGGGAAGAGTAGGGTCTTGACCTGAAATTTTTTGATATACAGGTATGAAATGGTGACCACTGGTGTATTTTCTGGTCAAAATGCTGAAGTATTGGAGGGGTACTGTTCTCAATTCAGGGGGCTCTCTCCCTGAAAAATTTGAAATACAGGTATTAAATGGTGAGCGCTGGTGTATTTTTGGTCTAAATTTGAGTTACAGGAGGGTGTACTTATTGTCCCCTAATTTTAGGGAGGTCAGGGGGCAGTCTCACCCCCATGGACAATTTTGAAAGACAGGTATGCAATGCTGGATTGTAGTAAATTTTCTGGTCTAAATTTTGGTGTATCCCTATCATTTTAGGGGGTTGAGGGGACTCTCTATCTGGAAATTTTTTAAATAAAGGTATGAAATGGTGGTCTCTAATGCATTTTTATCTAAATTTTGAGGTACCAGAGGGGTACTCTGATCCCTACTTTGAAGGGGGGTTTCCCCCTGGAAAATTTTGAAATAAAGGTATGGAAAGGTGGCCTCTCTTGCTTTTTTGGGCCTAAAGTTTGAGAAAATATACGGTTGGGTGCATCTTCACAAAAAATTAGGGACAATCTGAAAAAATAAGGGCTTTTTTTAGGAAACTGGCCCTTTTTGAGTGTTTTTTTTAAAGAATTTTAGGAAGACCTAAAAAAACTAGAAAATGCTTTTGTAAAAAAGCGCATGTCTCCCCAAATGCAAAGTCCTATAGGCAAGAAGTCAATAGGGGTCAGGAGCGAAAGTCAAAGAGACACTGATGGTTGGCTGCAATAGGGATCATCTACTTGGCATGTCCAGTCATCCCGCTAAATTTCAACACTCTTGGCCTAGTGGTTCTCAAGTCACTGTTCAGGCTCCTGTGACCTTGACCTTTGATCAAGTGACCTCAAAATTAATAGGGGTCATCTACTCTGCATGTCCAATCATCCTATTAAGTTTCAACATTGTAGGTCAAGTGGTTCTCAAGTTATTTCCAAAAAATGATTTTACATGAACAGGCCACTGTGACCTTGACCTTTAATTGACTGACTCCAAAATCAATAGGGGTCATCTACTCTGCATGTTCAATCATCCTATGAAGTTTCAACACTCTGGGTCAAGTGGTTCTCAAGTTATTGATCGGAACTGGTTATCAATGTTCAGGCCCCTGTGACCTTGACCTTTAACAGAGTGACCCCAAAAACAATAGGGGTCATTTACTCTGTATGAACAATCATCCTATGAAGTTTCAACATTCTGGGTCGAGAGGTTCTCAAGTTACTGATTGGAAATGGTTTTCCATGTTCAGACCCCTGTGGCCTTGACCTTTAACAGAGTGACCCAAAAATGGTTAGGGGTCATCTACTCTGCATGACCAATCATCCTATGAAGTTTCATCATTCTGGGTCAAGTGGTTCTCAAGTTACTGACCGGAAATGGTTTTCAATGTTCTGGCCCCTGTGGCCTTGACCTTTCACAGAGTGACCCCAAAATCGTTAGGGGTCATCTACTCTGCATGACCAATCATCCTATTAAGTTTCAACATTCTGGGTCAAGTGGTTCTCAAGTTACTGACCGGAAATGGTTTTCAATGTTCAGGCCCCTGTGACCTTGATCTTTAAGGGAGTGACCCCAAAATCGATAGGGGTCATCTACTTTGCATGTACAATCATCCTATGAAGTTTCAACATTCTGGGTCAAGTGGTTCTCCAGTTATTGATCGGAAATGGTTTTCAATTTCAGGCCCCTGTGACACTGACCTTTGATGGAGTGACCCCAAAATCAATAGGGGTCATCTACTCTTTATGATCAATCATCCTATGAAGTTTCAACATTCTGGGTCAAGTGGTTCTCTAGTTATTGATCGGAAATGGTTTTCAATGTTCAGGCCCCTGTGACCTTGACCTTTGACGGAGTGACCCCAAAATCAAAAGGGGTCATCTACTCTTCATGACCAATCATCCTATGAAGTTTCAACATTCTGGGTCAAGTGGTTCTCTAGTTATTGATCGGAAATGGTTTTCAATGTTCAGGCCCCTGTGACCTTGACCTTTGACAGAGTGACCCCAAAAACAATAGGGGTCGTCTACTCCAGCAGCCCTACAATCCTATAAAGTTTGAAGGTTCTAGGTCAAATGGTTCTCCAGTTATTACTCGGAAATGAAGTGTGACGTACGGACGGACGGACGGGGCAAAAACAATATGTCTCCTGGGGGAGACATAATTATGATTTTTTAGGAATTTTAGGGCCACTAGAAAGCCTGCAGAACTACCAACTTTCCATAAGCCAGCCATATACATTTCTAACATAAAAGAACTACATAACCTAAGCCAGGCTAGAAATACAAAGTGGTTATGGGGCAAGTAATTAAGTCAGAAACTTGACTACAGAAGTCCTTGGCCAAAGAACTGTGTGCTGGGCGTTTGTACTCAAAGAACAATTATTCACAATGAACATGATTTTATTTTATTTAAATTATACAATACAACAATTTAACAGAAAAAGAGCTCCCCAAAGCGGGTTAATATAAGGAAAGTTATAGATCTGAGAAATAGGGAGTAAAATTTCAAGAAAAACTGTTCTGTGTATGTGTGTCAGAGGGGCTATATTATGGTAGGTATAGGGAGATTTTGTATGGCAGCGGTGATGGAATACTATAGCACAAGAAACTGTAAGCCTTGTTTTTTGGTGGAGGTGGTGGTGGTGGTGGTGGAGGGGGGGGGGGGATATCTTGTGGATTGTTGCATTATTTCATCACCGCCCAACAATATTTCTAGTTTAAAAGTCAATACCTTGAATAATTGTGTTCTGGACACACATTTTGATGAATAGATTTGATATTTGAACTAAATTTGTGACCTTACCTAACCTTTGACCTTCTGAACAAGTTATATCTCACACGTCTCTTGCAGGCTATCGTGCTGAGCTACATTGTATCTGTTCTTTTCTTACAGTACATTTTCGCGCTCAGCCTATGCGAAGTTTAAAGTCAATACCTTGAATGGTTATTAAGATATGTTCTGGACACAAAAACTGACAGGTTCGACCTTGCTGTGACCTTGACCTTTAACTTACTGACATGGTTCATGCGCTCTGCACATCATGTCATTGCCATGTTAAAAGTTGAATGGTTATTAAGTTATGCACAGTAAATAGTATGTCTAAATTTACTGAAACAGAATAACCTTTGACAGAGACAACAAAACAAAACAACGTTAAAACCTGACAATAAGTTGATTTTATATGAAAGCTTTCCTTAAGCCTTTCATAACGCTGACTGGACCACTATTTGAATGTTTCATGAATTTTAGATGTAAAACATGGTAATTTCTTTCATTATAGCGGTAAGAAATAGAAAATTTATTTAACAGAAATACGGAAATACAGAACTTTTAAATATGTATCTAGAAATTTAATCAATCCGCCACTTTATTTTCTGCCACCATGGAAACAAAATGGCCACTATTTTTATCAAATATTCAAATGCTCATAACTTTTTAATTTGACTTTGAAAATGCTTTCACTTCTGTAAATGATTTAAGAAATTCTAGCAGATGGAAATAACATAAAGACAAAATTGCCTTTCCCTGTAAGTGTGGAGTCGAGATCTCAAAAATTGTAGGTATGATTAAATGTATTAATTTTAAATCTTTTCAACATGATTCATTAACCTTTAGCTTGCTGGTAACAAGTGATTCTGCCATCGTGACCAGTGTCGGTGCAGGCTAATCTTGATCTGCAGTGTCTTGCTATTCAGTCAATAAATTTTTTAGGAAACACCTTTAAATAATAAGTTGTACTGCCAAAATTGAATCATGGACCAGTCCACATTAGAAATTTAGCAGGTTAAAGGTTAAGGAAGAACTCTACAACTTGGTTATATTTAAAACAGCATCAATGTTAAATGTGTGAAGTCTTTAATGTTTGAAGATTGCCCTTCATTTGTGTCATAACACGATACTGATTATTACACCTGACACTAAGTCTTATACACACAAAATTGAATGTACTTTGTTACACTGAAAAAAAAAATAGCTGGTTATATTAGACAAACACGATCATGTTACACCAAAGACAATGTTACATTGAAGAGAGTGTGATCAGTCAACATCTAAATCACTTTCTTCATCGTCTTGTAATACTGCTCGGAGTTCTCCCGTATTCTTGTCCCGTATAGCCTTGGTTTCAATCTGCGGCAACATTCCGTGTTCTTGGAGGAAACTTTCCACATCTATTGCATAAAAATCTTCACCAAGCTCATCGGATAAACGAATATAATTGCCAATAAGGTCTCCATTCTTGTAAATCAACAATGCCGGTACACCATTTACAGAGAATTTCTTACTGAGATGTGCCTCTGTAGCTTTAATTTTACAGAACTTTATGTTGGTGTATTTCTCAGCTAAACATTTAAGGCAGCCATTCATTGATTCACAGGCTTCGACACTGTCTTCATACACATGTACGATAACTTTAACCCCTTGTTTCTCTTTGTCAATAGCATCTATAAAATTTGACTTTTCTAATGAAATGACTTGTCCAAACTTCGGTGTTGTTTGAAGAGCTTTTCTCATTTCTTCAATTCGTTTTTTGCGGTACTGTCGTAAAAACTCCTCATCAATCTCGTCAAGATGCTGCACGATAAAGTCATCTTTTTTCTTCTCCTCTTCATCATTAAGATGTGATCTGAAAATTTCAAAAAAATATTTTTAAGACTGAAACCTAACTGCGACTGTTTGAATCATGGATTCAGTAAAATGTTTTTTACTATATTTTTAAATGATACTTTCAATTATTTATCATGTTTATCAAAATATTTATATGCCAAATTTTGCGTTGGGGTTTATATAAAAATACATTTTTGCCAAAATTTAAAAGGATATAAGAGATTTTCAAACTACATGTACTACCATTTTTGACTTGGGGTTCCTAAAAATGATGGTATCATGAGAATAATAACTGACTACACTGTATAAATGGTTCTTGCAAAATTAGAAAGAAATTCTCAGGGAAAAATCCTGTTATGGACTTTGCGAATCAAACAGTATTAAGCATTTTTTTTAAACTAAAGTTAATTTCTTAACATCATGCTACATATTTTATGTCACCATATTATGCTAGGTTTTGTTCATTTTAGTTGTGATGTCTGTTGCACAGCAAATATTTCGACAAAATAACTTCAAGGCTAATCCCTGGATTTGAATATAGACTATAACAGGTACAACATCTTACATGACTCAAGCAAAGATGATACCTACTTTTTTTCTGCAGTTACCTAATAACTAAATTTGGAAAAATTCAGAACCACCAAACCTGAAGAAAACTTAACTAAATATGATCTTTAAAAAGGCTTTCCATGTCAGATGTAGGACATCTGCTACCAAGGACATTTGCCCCTCAATGAAAAAGTGGTAGCTAGGATGTTTGCCCCCAACAGCTTATTTCTGGAAGACAGTAGCTAGAGAACTGGAATCGGTTCCCTAGACAGCGAACTTATTCGTCTGGAACCAGTTGTCTAGCCAAAGAGTGCATAGGCTAGGGAACCTGAATTTCATTCTGATTCCTACGCTTAAAGCTGCCGAAATTCACTTTGTTTCTTTTGGAAAATATCATGTATGTTATTATCTTAATTAATTTTACCATTTAAACAAACCATGCCCTTGCATTTATCTGCGTTAACTGTATTTCCAAAAGTGTACTCGCCGCATACTGTCCGCCATATTGGAATGATATAAACTAGTACAAATGAATGTGGAAATCGTTGTCGGCATCGGAGCAAGCCCAAATAAACTTGAAATTAAAATTAAAATGGTACAATACAATAAAACAAATTAAGTAATTTCTGTTAATAAGCATGATAAGTATTGATCATATGTTGTTGTTTTTTTCAATTTGCTAAAAAAGTAATCACTTGCAAACTTTAATCCAATAAAAAAGCTGATGCACGTGAAATGCCTAGGTGTTACAAACCAGTATTTACAGTGATGAAAGAATCAGCTGGAAGCTTTAATGGCAATTAAATCATTTTGTACATCCGTAAACATCTAATGACATAGTACATATTTAAAGCAAATGACATTTAAAAACGGCAAAGTAGTTTTCGTACTAGTTTATAATATTCCAATATAGCGTACACAAAATGCAGCTAGACACAGTAAACGCAGATAAATGCAAGGGCATGGTAAAATTAATTAATTTAAGATAACAATATGCATTGCATGACACATACCAAAAGAAACAAAGTGAATTTCGGCAGCTTAATGCATAGAAATAAAATCCGGTTCCCTAGCCTATGCACGGTACTTTGGCCCTTGAACTGGTTCTGGACAAATAAGTTTGCTGTCTAGGGAACCGCAATTCCGGTTCTCTAGCCATGCAAGTTGACTTTTTGGAATGGACACACTTAAAAATGAAATCCATTTTACCTGCAAGTTATCTGTAACTTTTTCATCAACTGTTGACGTTCCCTTTCCTGCTCTTCACGCTGCTCGGTTTCAAGACGTTTGAACTCTCTCCAGTCATTTAGTACTCCTTTCGGTCCAGTGTTAGTGCATCTTCCATTGTACTCAGTCTGGTTTTCAGGAATGAATTGTGGTCTTTGCTCTACACCAGACTTTTCTCCCTCTTCTCCTTCATCTTCACTGCTACTGCAGTAGTTTTCAACCTTTTCGCCAAGCAGTTGGTCATCTAAACTCAGAGCCATTACAAGTGTTTCAATATTTTTGTTCAACACACGCAGGAAATTAAAAATTAGCATTTATTATGCAGAGTGACGTCCCTTGAACAGGGGAAGCCACTCTGATAACTCACCTGCAAGAAGCCATTCGCATCGCTTTGAACGAAAGCTGTCGAACCAGTAGAATTTCATGTGAGGTCTTTTAGTTCTTTTAGTCGATTTTCTCCGAAAAAGCCATAATGTCAATGCACCTAAAGCAATGAGCGTAGTTGCGTAAAGCGAAGTTCTCCCATTCATTATTTTCAACGAAAAAATCAAAAGATCCCCAAATAAGTTTCTGGGATGCGCTAAGACGCTTGTTTGAAAACCAATCGTTCCTTAAACTGCGCATGCGTATTAGATGTAAACAACTAGCGCTTCCGTTTGAAATCTGTGACAGGAAAAAACGATATTTTTGTAAATTTCGCTTATAGTAAGTCTACGAATTATAGAATTTCGCTTACAACTTATTCGCTTGATTATATAGATGCTACTCGCACATTGAACTGTCGGAAAAATACTTTCTGGTGGAGAAAATTTCTAGACTAAACATGTCAGATCTTGCATTTTTAAAAAAATCTGCAAGAACCATAGGTACCCTGTAGCTGTAAAGGTAGTCTCTGGTTAACCAGGTACAGTTGCACGTGCATGGTGGGCTAATTCCAAATAGGGGTTTTGAGCCCAGATGATTCATCTGAGAGGGGCCCACTAAAGACACTAAAGAATCTGCCATTCCTGGATCCATGGCTGGGTCCCCCACCCTACCCCAATTGGTAGTCCAACAAATTTGACGCGATCCTAGGAAATATTGAGATAATTTTTTCATATGGGTAATATCTCCACTCGCGTCAAATACTTGAAAGACCAAAATAGCGGAAGCAATTTCCGATGAAATTTTCAATGCTTTATTGATCAGGTCGGATATCCGGGCACTTCAGCGTATCGCGTTGCGTAGCAACAAGCGGAGGTGACAGCAAACGCTAAATTGTAATTGAAAAGCGTTTCATGTTTCACTAGTGCTGGTTGTTCTCATTTGCTTAAAGTAAAATTTTGGGCAATATTAATAAGTCAGTGAATTTATAATGTAGCTTGATGTTCCAGAAATCACTCCCGAGAAAGAAACCTTTCTTTTTTAGGTTTCAGACGTGATATTCATCATTGATCCGTGTAAGCTGCAAGGTCTCATATTTGTGACGGACTGGATGAAAATTATAATTTAAAAAATCGGAGGTCTTTTTAAAGTAAATAAAACAGAAAATCTATTTCATCTGATTAGGTTTCTCCATTCGTTTCACTTTTCTCGTTCTATTTAGTAGCCTGCCATTAAAATAGTTCTGAAAGCCAGATAGCTTATACTATGGTGTCAAAAGTGATTCAGTCACTCCAAATTTAATCAAATCAACACCTCTTACCTAAATTCTCATTCGTATGAAATTTAATGAGAGGTGTCATAATTTAAAGCTTAATAGCACATTATGCGTAAATATTGGAGAAGGGATTTTTTTCTCCCTCGAAGGGTATCAGGATCACAATAGCATTTATAACACAAAGCGGTTTTTTATATGTTACAATTGTTTTAAATGTAATATGACATCTAGAGCTACTGTGTTACACGCGGAGATAAAATGATATATATAATAACTGCATGCTAGTTTCTTTTTTACGAAAAGCCAGGACGTATCAATAAATTGATGACTTCCAATTACGAAAATACTAAAAAAAATACTGATCTCTGTTTTGTCAATTATTTAAAACTGAGAACGATAATTTGCACGCTTTGTCTAGAATAATGTTAGTCATATCTAGTAGTTTTCAATATCCATTTTTTTTTGTTAATTGTTAGACTGTCACAATTGACTGCTCACAAAATTAAAGCATTCATTCCAGTCATAAATCACTATGGAAACCAATCAGTATGTGGTATATTGATGAAAATCAGTTTTGACCAGTTCCTAATGACTATCACTTATTAATAGATTGATTTCCTGTTTGTTTTATCCCTCTAATGTACCCCTTTGGGGCCTTGTGGTTATTTCCTGTCTTATCCGTTTGATGTATGCCTTCAGGGTCTTATGATATTTGGAAGATGCACATTATTGTTATTTGCGTGTCAATTGACAAAGGGATTAATAGAGCTACTACATAAAAAAACTTTAACCAATACACATGCCCGAACATTTAGTTCATTTGAAACTTTAAAATTAATTCACCAAACTATTTTTTGGCTGGAAGGACATTTCTTCAAAAAAAAAAAAAAAAATGTCTGCAATAAGATTACATATAGAATAAAGTATAAGTTTTCAACTTTATTTAAATGACTTTCATACTTAATGTACTTCGACATTATAGCATTTTACATTAACTAAATAAAATATATCGCACAAAGTACATTTCAGAAAATGGCAACAATATAATTATTTCAGAGCATTAAAACATTTAGAAAATCAGCTTATTTAAAAAAGACATAAAATATCAGAAAATTAATTTACTGTTTATTTGATCTGTTCTTTCTTAAAAAGAAAAAAAAAAATAAATTTCAAGACACTTGAAAGAGATGAAAGAAACAACTGCTACGATTTCAAGCAAAGAAGTTGAATAAAAAAAATGTTTTGTTCTCAGATATTTAGTTTAGATTAATATATATATAGCAAACTGAGAAAATGTTGAATAAGCTTGGGTACTTGTTTTAATCATATCTGATCCGTAGCGCCGAAGAGCAGACAATACATAACCTGTCACTTTTTCCAGACCGTTTTAAAATGCCACAAAATCAATTATCACAAAAACCCTACTTTTTAAAAAAAATATATAGATTGTACCATAGCGTAAGGACTGCAGATGATAAAAAAGATGACTCTTGATTTGTTTTATTTGAGAATTAAAACATCACAACCCACACCGCTAGTTAATTCGCTACGAATTGCGAGGTCCTGCTTTCACCTTCAAGGTAATTTGCATAATCGATTGCTCCGGATGTGACGTCACGCCGACCTGATCAATATGCTACTAAGGTTTAAATGCCAATTATGTCTTGAATTGACCATAAATTCAAATAAAAATTACATGTATCGAAAGGGGATTCAATTCCTCAAAAAAAATCAAATAATATCAAAAATTACAAATGTTCTGGTGATTTAAACCTATGTATGAACTGTAGGCCTACATGATTAACATTTACCTTGTAGAGACCTAGCTACACGCCAGTATGCGCAATTGATAAAACCAATAAGTCATGACTGTGTACTGTGATTTATCCTCCATTATTTTGGTCCTTCAAAGTTTTGACGTTTAGATCAATGCCCCTTCACAAATATAAAACAATCTGAACGTCAAATTATTTTGACTACCCCAATTGGCTGAGGAATGACCTATACTCAGCAAAGTTGCACCCAACTATTTTGGCAAAAGAGTAATATTTTCTCAAAATTCAGCCCAAAAAATGCACCAGAGGCCACCATTTCATACCTATATTTCAAAATTTTCCATGGGGAGAACCCTAAACCCCGAAAATATAGGGAGTACCCCCTCTTGTACCTCTAAATTTTTATTTAAGAAGTACCAGAGGCAACCATTTGATACTGGTCAATATTTCAAAACTTTCCACCTGACTCCCCACCCCAACACGAGCTGAGAGGACCCCTCCTGTACCTACTCCTGCTCGGAGATATGCGTCTCGCTGGTGACACCTTCATTCCAAACTGGTTTCCCAATCAAATATTTCTGGGCCTGATCTACCATATATGCACATGCAGTGTTTTTTAAGCTTTGGGGGAATGGTGGCAGGGCCACTAAAATAGGGGGGAAATTGCATATATATAAAGTGATAAAAGCAGTGTTTTTCATAAATATGTTCCAATAAAAAAAAAAGAAAATTATTTAAAAACACATTGTCTCATGTTTTAAATGGTACAGTTTACATATCCCAAACAACAAAAACCTTTCTAGATGTACATGATAAAGTAAACTGTACCATTTAAAACATGAGACAATATATTTTTAAAAATCATTTTTTTTATTGCAACATATTTATGAAAAACACTGCTTTTATCACAACACAATTTTCCACAATTTTACTGGTTATGGCGCAATTTTCCCCTCCTTATGGGCCCCGTTACCATTCCCTCAAAAAACACTGAGATGAATTAAAAATGTAAGGTTCCTAGGTTACGACTCTTTGAACTAGTATGTTTAACTCAAAGGTATGAGCTTATTTGTACTACTGTTTTTCCTAGTACCTGTGTTATGCAGTATTATTCTGTTTTCCTACTTTTCAGGACTAACTACTTATAAATATCATGGATACAACAGACTCGGGATATCTCAAACTGGACCAAGAGTTTGACCGATACCTTGCAGAGATGAAGCCACATGTGCTCAAACTGCCTCATAAAACTGGTAAGAATGCAGATTTATCTAATACGGTTACCAGATACATGTGTCTATGTTAGTACAGTACTGTACTGCCGTATTTTCTCTCCTGTAAAACTGTCAACTATATATACATATACAATTATGTTCATCAATAACTCTTAAAGGTGGATAATCAGATTTTGGCCATGTAACGGATTTGTTCGAAACTTTAGCATCTGATCATTTACACTCATTTATGTTCACTTAACACTTAATACAAATTAGATTTTCACTGGAGGTATTTTTAAAATTTCATTTTCCTATCCTGGTTGCCCAACCAAGATAGAGTTATTTTATCATAAGTATAAATTTGATAAACATATGTTGCCTAAGGAAATGTATAAATATTAGACATATTGTAATATATTTGTAAAATATTTGCATTAAAAATTACGTATTTAGATGGAATTCATTAGAAACGCAAGTTTGAAAAATTATGATTACCTCCCTTTGCCTATCTTGGTTGTGCAACCAAGATAGATTGGAAATAAATGAATTCAGAAGCTAAACACAGCTTTAAAACTTGCATTTTGGTTCAGATTGTTCAATAGTTGATATGTCTATCAAATGCAAATGTAAAACTAGACATTGTATCGAAATAAAAAGAAATACCCAGCTTTTTATATACTTTCATATCAAAGGGGAGTAATTACAAAATTTTATAAAAATAATAAAATATACATTTCAGATAGGAATCTAACTCTATGTAATCGGTCTTTTTGTTCCTTAAATAATTCTCTACCTGAATATACAAAAAGTAAAAAATGTCATTAAATGTTGTTTAAATGTGATTGACCACCTTTAAAATGGTATTTCACTTGAACCAGCTGTATCAGTTTTAATTGATCTATGTTATGAAAAGACAGCCAGGGTTTTCCCTAGGAAATTTATTTTGAGGGACATCATTTCCCCCCAAATTTATTTTTCTGGAAAAAAGAGACTAATTTGGGGGACATGCTTAGATTTGCTTGAATACTTTGATACACTTTTTGGCTTTTAATAGTTTAAATTGATTGAAATTAACTTTTAATTAATTTGGAAATTGTTTTTGGGGGAAAACTCATGCCCCCCTTTGCTAAGAAAAGGGGGACATGGACCTCGAAAAGTGGTAAACCCTGGACAGCTATTTAAAAGGAAGGTCCTTAGATGTAAAAGGCAGAAGGATAGACTTAAATTATTAGCATATGCAGGGCCTCCTCTGGGTTTTTCATACTTGTCGCCACCCTATTATGAGTCAAAACAGATATACCTTTGGCTGTTAGAGGAGTGATCATTGGTATCGTTAATTGGGAAAGCTGTGGAGCATGACACTATGAAATAAGTAAAAGTCGTATTTGAACCTGAGGTTCCATAATTAAACTGCTTCTCTTCTTTAGAAATACTGTGATAAGTTGTACATCATCTGTATGAACAGTGTCACTTCGGTGAGATAGGAAGTATTTCACTTTTCATTTCAGATCGCCAGAAATGTGCTGTATGGATTAAGAAACTATGTGAGCCAACATCTGGTTTATCAGGAAGGTAAGATGAGACACTATGTACTGTGTATACAAAATTTCTCCACTTTTAAAAATTGGAACAAGTTTGGCATTATTTAGTATTTTTTATATTTATAGGCTATTAGCTTTGTATCAGAAAATATGCACACATTCTACTGCAGAAATATTGCGCAACCTTAGGAGCGCAATATTCTTCTGCTTAAGAACAAGTGCATATTTCCCCATGCACCCAGTATGAAATTCAGATTTTGGTATACAGAAAAATATTGACATTTCTGGTACCATTGTAATTTAATGGGGAATAGAAAAGAGAATGTAATAAACATTGATATGATAAATTTTTTTATGTAATAGAAAAGGTGTATAATGAAAATGGACCATTTTTAGCTCATCTGATTTTTTGAAAAAATATGATGAGTTATTGTCATCACTTGATCAGCATCGGCTGGTTAAGTTTTATGTTTAGGTCAACTTTTCCCCTTAACTATCAAAGGTATTGTTTTGAAACTTGCAACACTTGTTCACCAACAATAGCTGACCCTGTACAGCAAGAAACATGACTCCATCCTGCTTTTTGCAAGAATTATGGCCCCTTTTGGACTTAGAAAATATCAGATTTCTTGGTTACGTTTTATGTTTAGGTAAACTTTTCTCCTAAACTATCAAAGCTATTGCTTTGAAACTTGCAGCACTTGTTCACCATCATAAGCTGACACTGTACAGCAAGAAACATAACTCCATCCTGCTTTTAGCAAGAATTATGGCCCCTTTTGGACTTAGAAAATGTAAGATTTCTTGGTTAAGTTTTATGTTTAGGTAAACTTTTCTCCTAAACTATCAAAGCTATTGCTTTGAAACTTGCAACACTTGTTCACCATCATAAGCTGACCCTGTACAGCAAGAAACATAACTCATCCTGCTTTTAGCAAGAATTATGGCCCCTTTTGGACTTTGAAAATCAGATTTCTTGGTTAAGTTTTGTGTTTGGGTCAGTTTTTCTCCTCAACTATCAAAGCTATTGCTTTAAAACTTGGAACAGTTGTTCACCATCATAAGCTGACCCTGTACAGCAAGAAACATAATTCCTTCCTGCTTTTTGCAAGAATTATGGCCCCTTTTGGACAGAAAATATCAGATTTATTGGTTAAGTTTTATGTTTAGGTAAACTTTTCTCCGAAACTATCAAAGCTGTTGCTTTGAAACTTGCAACACTTGTTCACCATCATAAGCTGACTCTGTACAGCAAGATACACAACCCCATCCTGCTTTTTGCAAGAATTATGGCCCTTTTTGGACTTCTGGAATCATGGGTAGGACAATATTTCTATTATACAGAGACAAAAAAATCAGATGAGCGTCTGCACCCGCAATGCGGTGCTCTTGTTTATTTTTGTTTCCTTCCTCAACACAATACAGGGTGGCCTAAGTATTAACCTGTGAATTTGGGTGACTCCGGCAGTTTGGTATATTTCTATAAACATGTGATGTAATTACAGGAAGAACAGAAACATGTATGGTCAGCTGATGTTACACATGTTGAAGAGAGGTGTGTTAGAGGGACCATTTACCAGTAAACCCCAGGACGGACCTCTGCCTACACTTCCTGCTTACATGGTATTTAATTGCTTGCTCTACTTATTATACAGAAATGATCAGGTCATGTTTGTAGTTGAAACACTGAGCAAAAGTAGAGTTATAGTTAAGTACAGTCTGTTTGCTGTGAGCACCCTTTGCAATATAAATTTGTATTGGGACAGTTTAGCATACACACACTCACTCACTCTTTATTTCTCTAGTTGGAATGAAGGTTGCTGACTTCGAATCACTTGCCCATCAACTTGCCTATGATAGTATCATCCTTGTTCAAAGCCTCACTTGGGTTGTAGAGTTCTTTCATGTGAGGAAGTTACATGTATCTAGCTGGCTTATGGAAGGTCTAACCAAGTGCTGGCCCATGCCTGACAAAATGTTGTGAGGGACACCTGCGGTCTTCCTCCAGCAGGAACAGCTTGAAAATCACCCAAGTGACCTATAACTGTTTTTGTAAGACGCTTAACCTGAACAAAACAAAAACATATTAGAATTACTGAAAAAGAACACTCAAATTAAAAGCTTTTATTTTTAACGAGCTTTAATGATTTTATAATTGTTCTGATGAGCTTCAAGCAACAAGTTCATTGTATTTTGCATGTTGAGTGAGATAAATTTAGATGTGTTTGGATTAACAATGCATGGGTTTGTCTTTACAGTCTATATATTTGGAAGATCAAACAGAGGTAACATTTATATTGTCCAGTCCTTATAACGTATAGTTGAAACTTGGTGTCTGGAAATCTCTAATGAGCCACGCCATGAGAAAACAAACATAGTACATTTGCGACCAGCATGGATCCAGACCAGTCTGCGCATCTACGCAGTCTGGTCAGGATCAATGCTGTTCGCTAACAGTTTCTCTAATTGAAGTAGGCTTTAAAAGCGAACAGCATGGATCCATGCTGGTCACAAATGCACTATGTTGGTTTTCTCTTTATCTTAAAAATTGTGGCTATCTCAAAAAAATTTTCAAGTCAAAATACCTTGTTTATGTATGCATTTTCACCCAGTTGAAGTCAGAATTGACATCCTGCTACTTTGGTTGTGTTGAAATGTATCTGAAACTTTTCAGTAAAATTTTTAAGTATTTAGGTCAGATGTAGGAGTGACCTTGTATTGTAAACTGAAAAAAAAAACAGTAAAAAAAATGCATTTCAAATTGCATTATACTCTCAAAAACTACCTAAAATGTATATGTCATGTTTTTATACTTGTATAAATTTTGGGGCTAAGGAAATACCTGTGACAAGGATAATTTTGAAGTCAAATTTGATTTATCTCGAAGCAAAATGTTCGGTCCCTTTGAATTCAAGGCACCAACTTGACCAAGTTTCATCTGTATATGTATGTATGATGGTGATATTTATCACACTATAAAACTTCTATAAATATAGTACATGTACATATAAAATGATGCTTTCATATTTACAGTAGCTGAATCTGCTTTAGTTTTTATTCTAGGTTACAATTAGCATTCATAATATTTTCTAAAATAAATGCTGCATGAAAATATAAACTGGTAAAGGGTATTGTTGTAATACAATTAATTAGTACACTGCATGATCCTGTACCTAAATAATAATGACAAGAAATGATAATCTGATCTCTGTCTATCCTAGAGGAGCTTTAGTGAGGTAAAGGTGTGCTTTGTAGGGCATCTGAGCTGAAGGCTTATCTGATATGTTTAGCATTTCAGTCAAAATTTAAGCTGGTTTGATTAATTATTTAATGATACAAATGTATTCATTAAAACCAGAGATTAAATCAGAATTGGAGGTTTTGATATATTTTAAAAATTGTGATTTTTCTTTGAAATATACTTTTAAAATTTGTATGATAATAAGAAAAAGCTGTCATAATTGTAAGTGAAGGCTGTGCTTTCCAATACTTACTACAGCATCAGATAAACCCATTCTGACTGATAGGTCTAGGACTAAAACTGTCATACAACATTAATATCATAGTAGATGTTCTCAAAACTACGTGTGTACTTGTTGCTTCTAACAAAAATAACATACTAAAGAAGATGATTTGTTTTAACTAACCATTAATTTCTCAGAGTTTTACAAATTTAATGTGTGTTTAGAATATCAAAGTGTTTTAAGGGCAGCCACTTACTGAATGCAGACTTTAACAGCTTGTGTTGTTTTTATCAGACTAACCAGAAATGTGTGGAATGTTATGTGTTGTTATTAAAAATCCATGCTAATGCTATTTAAAAAAAAAAAACTTCCCCAAAGGGATTGTAGGAAACAGTGTTTTAGACTTTTGTCGAGACTTTGCTGATTTTATTTTGCAAAGGAAATAAATCAGTTATTGGTGACAAAGTTATAGTGAGATCTTCCAGCAAAAATTTTTGAAGGGAATAATTTGCTTACAAAACTAACAAATGCTTTTATAGATGTGTGTGGTCCGCAACCCTTCTTCATATGTTTAAATATTGTTTGAAGTTTGAAGCTGATTTGCATTTTTGTCTAAATTAATTATTCCATATTACTCGACATAAAATAAGAACATGTACCATTCTTTGTCTTTTATTTATCTCATTGTTATACTGTTAAATGTTTTAAGATCATATAACACATTATGACGAACAAATGACTTAAAATACTTGATTTCTAAATTAGTATATTCTACATCTGCTAAGGTAAATGCATCAATAGATCTGAGAAAAACATTGAAAAGTTAAGTTGGCATGTTTTTGGCCGCTCTATCTTCAAGCGAGAGGAGACCAGGCGCAAGCATGAGACAACACGCGATGTGATGACCCCTAAAAACCGCAGACGGACCCAGCACACGGACCACACCCGAATGTATGACAGCAGACCTCAGCTCACCACGGCTCCGCACCAAAACGATGCCACGAAGCAAGTCAAGAGCTGCTACCAAACACTCAGTGCTAGAAAGCTGTTTAACAAACACCATGCGTCCCGTCTCCTCTCGATTTATTGATTTTTTCCGCCACAATAAATTTTGCAAAAATTTATCCCCCAAAAAATCAACAGAAAGAAAAATTAGACATTTACTATTTTCTGTTAAAGCATCTCTATGACCGCGGCAAATCTCAAGTAAAATGCAATGAATCCGCGCGAAAGAAATTATAGCGAACGCCTAAAATATAGGTAAACATTCAATCCACACGGCAGCCAATCGCTGGAGTCGAAAATATCATGCGGTGTTACCGAAAGATACTGTAATATTTCTAATACGAATGATCAGTACGTACAGGACAAACTAATTAAGTGTATTGATGCACTTATCCCTAATAGCATAAATCTGGACAACATTTTAGCGGGAAAAAAGTTGCTGTGGCATAACACATTATAGTGTGATTTGGTTTAACCGTAAAAATCTTGGGCAAACTAGATTTTAACAAAATAATTCGATGTTAGGTTATTTGTGACGTCAGAACTTCTGAATCACAGTAAGTAGTCATGAAAAGTTATTTGTTTTATTTGCGTGTATACATGGTAAAAGTACATACATAGTTTCAAATCACCAAAAATTCATAATTTCGGATATTGTTTAATAGTTTACCTAAATCAATGAAGAATTGTATCAACTTCTGGCACACACAAGTTTTATTATGCCCCCCTTTGAAAAAGGAGGGGTATATTGTTTTGCAAATGTGGGTTGGTCGGTCTGTCGGTCGGTCGGTCGGAATGTATACCTATCCGTTTCCGGATGATAACTCAAGAACGCTTGGGCCTAGGATCATGAAAGTTGATAGGGAGGTTGGTCATCACCAGCAGATGACCCCTATTGATTTTGAGGTCTGTATGTCAAAGGTCAAGGTCGCAGTGACCCTGAATATTAAAACAGTTTCCGGATGATAACTCAAGAACTCTTGGGCCTAGGATCATGAAAGTTGATAGGGAGGTTGTTAATGACCAGCAGATGACCCCTATTGATTTTGAGGTCAGTATATTAAAGGTCAAGGTCACAGTGACCCTGAACAGTAAAACAGTTTCCGGATGATAACTCAAGAACGCTTAGGCCTAGGGTCACGAAAGTTGATAGGGAGGTTGGTCATGACCAGCAGGTGACCCCTATTGATTTTGAGGTCAGTATGTCAAGGGTCAAGGTCACAGTGACCAGGAACAGTAAAATGGTTTCCAGGCAATAACTCAAGAATGCTTGGGCCTAGTGTCAGGAAAATTGATAGTTAGGTTGGCCATGACCAGCAGATGACCCCTATTGATTTTGAGGTCATTAGGTCAAAGGTCAAGGTCACATTGGCCAGGAACAATTAAATGGTTTCTGATCTTCTTGTCCAAAACCATAGGGCCTAGGGCTTTGATATTTGGTATGTAGCAAAATCTAATGGTTCTCTACCAAGATTATTCAGATTATTTCCCTGGGGTCAAATATGGCCCCATTCTAGGGTCACATGGTTTATATAGACTTATATAGGAAAAAACTTTGAAAAACCTCTTGTCCAAAACCACAGGGCCTAGGGCTTTGATATTTTGTCTATGACATCATCTAGTGATCCTCTACTGAGATTATTGAAATTATTCCCCTAGGGTCAAATATGGCTCCGCCCTGGGGGTCACATGGTTTACATATACGGAAAAACTTTGAAAATCTTCTTGTCCAAACCACAAAGTCTAAGGCTTTGGCATTTTGTAATGTAGCATCATTTAGTGGTTCTCTACCAAGTTTGTTCAAGTTATCCCTTTTGGGTCAAATATGGCCCTGCCTCAGAGGTCAAATGGTTCATATAGACTTATATAGGGAAAAACTTAGAATCTTCATGTCCATAACTTACATCATTCAAGTTTGGACCACATGTATAGTTTTGAGTGGCAAGATGAACCGTGACATGAGTTGAACTTGATCTTGACCTAGTGACCTACTTTCACATTTCTGTACCTACAGCCTTCAAATCCTAGTGACCTACTAACTTTCACATTTCTGTACCTACAGCCTTCAAATTTGGACCACATGCATAGGTTTGTGTACTGAAAAAAACTTTGACCTTGTTATTGACCTAGTGACCTACTTTCACATTTTTGAAGGTACAGGCTTCAAATTTGGACCACATGCATAGTTTTTGTTCCAAAATAAAATTTGACCTTGATTTTGACCTAGTGACCTACTTTTACATTTCTCAAGCTACAGCCTTCAAATTTGAACCACAAGCGTAGTATTGTGTACTGAAATGAACTTTGATCTTGAGATTGACCTAGTGACCTACTTTCATATTTCTGAAGGTATAGGCTTCAAATTTGGACCACTTGCATAGTTTTGTGTTCCGAAATAAAATTTTACCTTGATTTTGACCTAGTGACCTACTTTCACATTTCTCAAGCTACAGCCTTCAAATTTGAACCACATGCATAGTTTTGTGTACCGAAATGAACTTTGATCTTGAGATTGACCTAGTGACCTACTTTCACATTTTTGAAGGTACAGGCTTCAAATTTGGACTGCATGCATATTTTTGTGTTCTGAATTGAAATTTTACATTGATTTTTATCTATTACCTACTTTCATATTTCTCAAGCTACAGCCTCCAAATTTGAAGCACATGCATAGTTCTGTCTACCAAAATTAACTTTACCTTGAAATTGATCTAGTGACCTGCTTTCACATTTCTCAAGCCACAGCTTTCAAATTTGGACCACATACACATTGTTTTGTACCTAAATGAAATTTGACCTTGATTTTGACCTTGAGCTAGTCTTGAAATTTGGAACATTCAAAAATGGCTCAGTGGATGGCTCCAAGATCAATCTGTAATCTCTTGTTAGGTTAATAGGTTAAAGGTCAAGGTCAGATTAAACCAGAATGGTAGAACTTTTGTTTACAGTGAGCATACAATTTCTGTTCCTTGTGCAATTACTGATTGCATCAAGGGGGTGCATTTCGTGTTTGACGAGCTCTTGTTTGAATTTGTGTCCAAATTATGAAATAATTGTCATAAATTTAAACCTCTAGCATGTAAAGCGTCGGTAGCGATGAACATTTTCTCAGAAATTGCTTGAACTATTTGGTCTTTTAAATGTTTGACTCGGGGGATATTGCCCATAAGAAAATAGTATCTTAATATTTCATAGAATCGCGTTAAATTAATTGAATTATGGGCAAGCTACACTGGTTTCGTTTTGTATTTTCAACAAAATAAAATCCCCTTTCTGATTTGTCTTAGAATTTATTAAACGTATAACCAAATACTGTCCGTAAAAGACAGGTCAGCCTCTTCTCTAAATACCGGATCCCACCGACGCTTGAATCTACCAGTACACTTCATTAATCTGAATAGGTGGCCTGCCAAAATAGGCTAATATGAAAACAACTGTAAACATCCTTTATTCGTAGTTATAATAAATCTGCAATAAAACAGGTTTATATCTACCGCAGCAAAAATGAATTTGATTCCGTATGACAACCCTGTACTAGATTACTTAAAAACACTCTCATATAAAAACTAATGAAAAATAATGCTCGTATTAAAGGTATGATAAACTTTGATGAGAACCCTTACACTAAACTATACGTCATGAATAAACATGATGACGTATTCACTAAGTATAGGCTATACTATTACCGGTTATAATTGTCGAAATATTTCAAATGCTTTTAAAAGCAGTGCTACACATTATATCAGAGAATCGGTAGAGATTTCCGACCAATAAAATAAAATGTGTATTTTATACTTCTTTGTTCTAAATAAAGAATGTCTTGAACTTTTCAATTCGAAGGCGAAGCAGGCCATTTCAAATGCCATTAAAACGACCAGGCACGTGATTGGTTTTGAATAAAATATTTATATGAAGGCACCAAACATAATCACCACTGAATTTGATTTCTTTATTCGACAAGTCGGTACCCCAGATAAATGGGGAATAATATAATAGTTCTAGAACAATTCTATCGGAAGTTATGCCACATTTATGCCACGTGTCAGGCAACAGTTTGCGTGACACTAGTGACCTTTAATCCAAACCTTCACCCCAAGCATTTGCAGAAAAAACAACTGTTTACCCTGATTGGTAATCCAAAAATGGTCCTGAAAAAAAAAACAAAAACGGGTATACCGACTGTAATATCGCAAGAATCCTAGTATTGTTAAATCTAAACAAATCTCAACCCTTATGTGGTGATAGGCTTGCTAAATCAATAGAATGAGTCGGATGAAGCGGAGACGAAACAATCCACATACATCTGCAGTCCTGAATAAAAATTATTCTGTGAAACAATCGATGTTTTTTTTTTTTTTTTTTTAATTTACTTTCTGAAGTGTAGTGGCCAGAATTCGGATCACCATCTGTAGGTCTACAAATCAAGCTCTGAACCCCAAAATTTCAATCATTATTGCTTTGTTCTTTCGTTTGCCAACTGCTATCAAATCCTTAAATACATTTAAAGCCGCAAAACCACCTCCAGTAAAATCGTCTAGATAGTTCTGCTGTTTGCCTGATTTCATGTTTGATTTCAACACAAAATTCTTAAATGCCCGCCACGACCTAGTAACCATTTTTTTTTTTTTTTTTTTTTTTTTTAACCACGGAAACTTCATGAAAATCATTCTTAAATTACAAGTAATATACAGCCATGATGGATAATTAAGGCCCTTCCTAAAATAAATGAGTTTTACAGCTTCATATGCAAAAACTTATTCAATCAGTCTCTTATCATCATAGTTTTAAGAGCATAGCATAGAATGACTACTTTACACTGAAGAAACCAAATGTGTTCGAAATTTAACTTAATACACTAATTTCTGTACATATTGTTACATTGATTAAATATAGTATTAAGTCATTAAACACCTTGTTTTGGCCTAATCTATGTCACCGTCAACTTGTTACTAAATACTTGTATATTTTAATCTTTTCATGCAAATCATGTAAAACTACCGTCATGGAAACACAAAAAGAATACAGGTATTTTGTGGCGTATCTTTAAATCCTAGCAAATTTTGCAATGTTATCCATTCCTCAAAAGGAAGTGTTGTATCAAAATGAAAACTTTCTGTGTCAGTCCAGTGTTTGTGTTAGCAGAGAAGACTATTAAACGTACTAAACGGTATGCGTTTTGCGTTTTTTGATGACAATTCCCTTGACCTAGATCTTGACCTATTTTATAAATTTAACAGCTGTTATTTTGGGTCGATATAGTCTACTTTGACCGGTGAATTTGCCAAGTTGACTATATCGATATATATATATATATATATTTTTTTTTTTGAGCTCTGAGACGAAATTTCATTTGAACTTCATCTCCGGGCGCGACCCCAGTCTTGACCCCTAAAATGTCTCTGAAATGTTCTACTTGCAAATTATCCCGGGATGTGGGTTTTGATACTTCACTGAAAAGTTATTCTGACTGCAGGACACTCCCGAATGTGGAGCGAAGTATGTGCTTTACATGGAAAATTTGAATATTAATGAAGTAATTGCACATGCAGTGACGTGTACTCGCCCGAACCGTTTCCGCTGCGTCATTAGCCTGCACACATCGCCACCACAAGTCTGTTATGTTTTAAGACCAGGATGCGGGCGATATCACCCGACGCAACTGAAACTGCCCACCGTGCACACGCCATGCTAAAACTTGTACATGTAACAAAGCATTTTCTGAACTTTATCACTGATTGGTTAGATATGTCGCCGCATAAATAATGAACGCTTTCGACCACTGCATATAGAATTAATCTTGCCCGAGTGTTTTCAGCCTGACCGTCGGTAGACAGTCTAAAATGTCTTTCTTACAAAAAACGGTTTGATAACTAAATGCCCCCTTTGACCGGCAATAATGCCAAATTGATATATTCGTCTCTGAAAATCTGTTCAAGGGAGGAAAGCAGATGTGCCGCCAATAAGACACTGGTAAGACTAACAGAAGGTATGATTTAATTTGCGCATCACCCCACAGACTGTAACTTTTGTTCAATATTAGACATGCTGACCATACAGACGAGCCTAGTATAGATGACCTATACACTTACACCGCCACACCCTCCTTGAAATTTTACGTCTAACCATGACATAGTCTTGTGAAATACCCGGACCATGTAAAAATACTTAAAAATCAATAATATTATTAATACACCCACCAGCATTATCTTGTAACTGTCTGTTTCTTCCTTCTCTATATCGTTTGCACAATTACCGGTCCCTCGTGCTCCAAGGTCATGTGGAGGTATCTGATTCCGCACCTCGTTCCTGGCCGGCCTTTTGTTCCTCTCCTCTCATCCTACGGTGATATTCCTGTTGTTGACGATTTTGCTCTTACATTTTGCCTGTGACCTTCGTCCTTCCTTTCCCGGCCTTGTCGTTTAGGTCTAACATGTTCATGCGGCATCTCAATTTAAGATTACTTTAAGTTTATCTTTACTGAACGACATGTAGAAGAACTGTAGATTCTGTCAGTCAGTGTATAATAACGGTCTATTCGCCCTTTCAGACGCAATGTGAGAAATCTGCACGGGCTTTTTGCTTTTATATCGAACAACTGGCTGTGTTCTCGGCTCACTGAACATGCACATCAGTACTGTATTGATAAAACGAGAACCAGTTCAACTGAATAATAAAGGCCGATTAATCCCGAATCCTTAGCAACTAACAAACATTTTAAGTCTCGAGGAATAAATGAAATTATTTTAAAGAAATAATTTATATTATTGAAACTGAATTATGTAGTAAATTTTACACTACTTTAAATTGTTACTAGATTGTTGCCAACATTTTAGAGGTTGGTCAAAATACGTTATGTTTATATTTCAGACTAATCAGGTTCCTGACTGGGTGAATGGTGAATTAACAACAACAGCAGGAAGTTCCTTGTTCAGGTCAACTATAGGAAACCCTGCAGCACATTCTACATGGAGATCTCCTCCTAACTCTCCTTCAAGGAGGTAAGTCTTCAACTTGCAAGTATCCCAGACACACAATCCGCGTGGTGATCAGGGCTTTTGCCTTCTAGCTCTCCCGCAAGGAGATAAGTTTTTAGCTCGACTATACGAAGTATATGGAGTGCTATCCTACTCACATCGGCGTCGTTCCGCGTCACCACCTTGGTTAAAGTTTTTTTTACACTTTCTCTTTTTTCTCCTTATCTCTGTAATTGTACCCCCCGACAACAAAGTTGTAAGGGGGGTATACTGGTTTCAGGTTGTCTGTCTGTCTGTCTGTCTGTCCGTCTGTCTGTCTGTCTGTCCGTCTGTCCGTAGACGTAATCTTGTGCGCACCATCTCTCCTTATCCCCTTGACAGAATTAAATGAAACTTCACACAAGTGATCAGTACCAACAGTAGTTGTGCATGGGGCATGTTAGGTTCTTTTAGAAAAAAAAATTTGCAGAGTTATGGGACTTTGTTTTTTTGTTACTATACTATATGCATAGACACAATCTTGTGCGCACCATCTCTCCTCATCCCCTTGACAAAATTTAATGAAACTTCACACAAGTGATCAGTAACAACAGTAGTTGTGCATGGGGCATGTTAGATTATTTCAGAAAAAAAATTTGCAGAGTTATGGGACTTTGTTTTTTTTGTTACTATACTATATACATAGACACAATCTTGTGCACACCATCTCTCCTCATCCCCTTGACACAATTTAATGAAACTTCACACAAGTGATCAGTAACAACAGTAGTTGTGCATGGGGCATGTTAGGTTCTTTCAGCGACAAAAATTGCAGAGTTATGGGACTTTGTTTCTTGTTAACATACTATGTACATACAGTCTTCATATGCAATCTTGTGCGTGCCTAATCTACCAAACCCTTGCACACAATTTAATGAAACTTCACACAAGTGATCAGTACCAACCCTAGTTGTGCATGGTGCATGTTACATTCTTTTAGATAAATATTCTGCATAGTTATGGGACTTTGTTTTTTGTTACTATACTGTATACATACAGTCTATATACATACAGTCCACATAATTATGCAATCTTGTGTGCGTCAAATTGCAATGTACTGTGTCAGTGCATGCGGGGGGTACATTCATCACCTTTAGTGATAGCTCTAGTTACTTGATGGATTTGCTTTAAACTTTAAAAAGATATTCCTAATTATCACCTATATCATATGGCACAAGGGCCATAACTCTCACACCAATATTTCATGAGTTATCCCCCCTTTTTACTTAGAGTTTCAGTTTTAAGTTTTGATGCACTTTCACTCTGTCTCAGTTATTCCTTCTGTCTCAGTTATTCCTAAATGGATTTGATTCAAACTGAAAGTAGTTGTTCCACATCATCTCCAACATCATATGACACAAGGCCCATATCTCTGGTACCAATATTTAATGAATTATCCCCCCTTTTATTTAGAATTTCAGGTTAAAGTTTTGATGCACTTTCACTATATCTCACTTATTAATAAATGGATTCGATTCAAATTTAAAATAGTTGTTCCACCTTATTACCCACATCACGTGACACAAGGAGTATAACTCTGGCACCAATTTTTTTTATAAATTATGCCCCCTTTTACTTAGAATTTAAGATTAATTTTGATGCATTTTCACTATATCTCGGGTATTACGAAATGCATTTGATTCAAACTTGAATTAGTTATTTCACATCATCACCAACATCATATGACACAAGGTGCATAACTCTTGCACCAATATTTTATGAATTATGCCCCCTTTCTGCTTAGAATTATAAATATATAGTGTTTTGATACACTTTATCTTTACCTCTCTTATTACTTAATATTTTTGACACAGACTGAAGCTATTGTGCAATATTCATCCACCATTGGAGTCATTAAACACTCCAGTGACAGCTCCAGTTTCCTGAGATGGGCCCAGTTTCACTATCCAGCATCGAAATAGTAGAGGACAATTTACATTGAGTTTCAGGACGTTTGCTTCCAAACTCACTGGGTGAAGGTCTGCATTTAGGTCAATTATTGGTAATTGAGCAGCTATTTTTGAAAACCGATTACATTGTAGATGCAGTAGGCTGTAATGTAAACTGTAATGTGGAACCTCAATGGTTGATGATGAAAGTCACTGCATACAAACATTATGCCTGTCATACATGAAAGTACATGTCATACTGGCCTCTGACCCTTTCATATTACACAGAAGCATGTGGTTTGTGGTGTGCCTGACCTTGCCAGGTAAAATGCCTTGAAGAGCACCTTGGATCCTTCTCTGCCATTTAACCACATACTTTTGTTGTTGATGTTACTTGAAATTCAGTAATTTAAAAAAGCTATTGCTTGGTTTATTAGTTTCACTGATTAAATGTATGTCTTCTTTGGTAAAGAAACATAATGTTGTGAAAGTAAACCTTATTCAGTCTTGTATCAATGAACATGTTATTAAAATGATGTTAACCTGTATAATTTCAGACCTCACACAGCTCTAGGTATAGATTCCGAGAAGGACTTTCTAGCCTCCTCCTCTCCACGAAAAGATTTTCTCAGTCGACCAGACCCAGCTCCTTATGCTTACGTGAGTAAAGTCAGGGTTTTGTGTCGCGCACATCCCACCCCAAGAGTTGCCCTTGTCCATATGCAGAATTTGTGTCAAGCATATCTCAAAAACTATTTGAAGTAGCGTCCTCAGACCTCATAGAATTGTTATTTAGTAGGTGAAGTTGTGCCCCTGGTGTTTTTGTTAGGATTTCACATTGCTAGACCAGAGTTATGGCCCTTGACTTAGTAGAAAATATGCATATAGTGATAGGGATTTGGGCACCAGTGTCCTATGTACACAAATCTAGTTTGTAACGCATTGTACTGTGAACAGTCCCAAGTGTCAAAGACCCAGGAGGTATATAGTGTTTGAACTGTCCATATCTGTCTGTTGCACTTTCTTGTTTACTCAGTTCCTCCTAGAGTTATCATCCAGTTAAAATAAAACTTTGTATACATTATCAGTATGAAGTTGACATGCACGTATTTTCAGGATTTTCATGTCCCGTATTTTCTGGAGTCATAGCCGTTTTTAGGACTTTGAGATAATGCATGTACAGTCAAACCTGTGAACAAAAACCACCCTTCGGAACAAGCAGAAGTGGTCTTTGTTCACAGGTGGTCTTTATTCTGGGGAAAGTGTCACTTCTCAGTTATATATATATATATATAGAATGTCCTTTATATATATATATATATATATATAAAGAATGTCCTTTAATAGTTTGAGTTATAAATGCTGATAAAAAGTATTTTTACAGCTTCTTGCTTTCTTTATGTTTTATGTATTAATTCGGCCGGCAAATTTTCAATCAAGCAGTAATTATTGTTTGCTGTAATGTGAAATTTTGGCAGATTTCATATTTTTTTATGCCGGAACAGTCCAGCTTGGTTGTTATTGGGGGGCAAAAATGACACTTGGGAAGGAATTAGGCCGGTCGCTGGTCGCGGTCACCAGGTGGTCGCTATTCACGGCCTTTTATGAGCATTTTTCTACGGGGCGGGGGGGACCAGAGACCGGTCGATGTCGACAGGCGGTTGCTGTTCACGGGTGGTCGCTAGCACAAGTTTGACTGTATATGTTTATTGTGTTCTCAACTCATCCTACAGTTTTGATTCAATTTAAACTAAAATTTGGTAAACATCCAACATTAAGTAGACATGCATGTTTTGTCTGAAGTTTTATGTGTGATTATTGTTTTAGTTATTCCCCTTGTTTGGAATTTACATTATTCTGTTGAGCATTTTCAGGGTGCTGTGTTATACTACGTTGACATCATTCTTGTTTTAAACTGCTTTATTTTATTTTGCATCAACAAAATTATTTCTTGAAAATGTGTGGGAGCTTTTACTTTGAATGAAGAACATAAGATTTACTTTTTCAAAAATAGATACAGTAATGAATTTGATAATTATAAGATATATGATAACGTCTGTGTTTCTTCTTGTGTTAAAGAAAGCAATACACATTTATATATCCAGGTTGACTTACTGATTCTTAGTGTTAAACAGTCTTGTTTTGGTGATGGAATGCAGTTTCTAACATCTTTCTTTGCTTTCTCTGTTGCATTTTCAGTTTGTTCATTTTCAGAATTAAGTGGAAACTCTGCTGTATCATAAAATTTCATTTCAAATCAAAATTATTTGAAAGATTTTGATGATTTTCCTTGTTTTATCAACTGACCATCCATTTGAAACTAATTGAAAAAGCAAGAGATCCAGTAGAGTTTTCATGATTTTTGTTTTGCTCACTTGAGATAAGGGTTCATTGTGAAATGTATATGAACAGTGCCATGAGAAAACCAACATAGTGGGTTTGCGACCAGCAAATATCCAGACCAGCCTGCGCATCCGCGCAGTCTGGTCAGGATCCATGCTGTTCGCTAACAGTTTCTCCAATTCCAATAGGCTTTAAAAGCGAACAGCATGGAGCCTGACCAGACTGCGCGGATGCGCAGGCTGGTCTGGATCCATGCTGGTCGCACACCCACTATGTTGGTTTTCTCATGGCACGGCTCATATAAAGAATGTCCTTTAATAGTTTGAGTTATAACATAATTTGAGTAAGCCAGAAAATTGTAGAATGCTGCAGTATAGACAGAGAAAGTATTTTATTATATATGTGTAGGATGACTTGAGTGTGGTTGGCACAAAAAGGAATCCTCGATCAGGATTTAACTACCATTCAGATGATGAAGACAGTATACTAGGGGGACTAAAGTTAAAAAGAAAAGGTCTGTGATACATATGAAAATAATTAATGTAAATGTCCTTAAGATGGAAACATCAGAGTTATTATTGCAATAGTTATAGATAGGTAAAAAGTATATAAAGCAATAACAATGGCAATATTTCTTTTATAAAAAATCTTTTCATTTAATGAGTAAGACAATCATAGGTATTGTAAATAAATCACTGTGTCAATTAGAAGAATAAAATATACTGAAATGTTTTGCAGTGTTTCTACACTATCTCAGGAAGTTGTTTGTTTATCCTAGCAAGAAATACTTCCAGTATTAGTTACTTGTATCTTTTGAGTGTTATTTGTTGTAAAGAGCTTTGCATGTTTTTGTTAGATGGGAGAGGCCGGAGATCCCCAGATTTCACATCCAAGGCTGAGGTAGGTGTTAGTGTAGCTTGCTGTATGTCTTTGCTGTTTTTTCTGCTACCTGTATACTTGCATGATTGAAAGAACTGTCTCTAACAAACAATCAGAGATAATACTTCAATTTTTTGTTTTGCATGAACTCTACAAGCTGTACTCTTAGCTTAAATGAAATGTCAGATCATTGGAACCATTATTGTGAGCCATCTTGTCCTAAATATAGAAGTAATTTTCCAACTACTTTAGATTTTTGGTCCAAATTTAACACACATATATGTTAAAATATTATTTCTTAGCCAGTTTCCCTCTAAAGAAGCAATATGCATAAATTATAAAAATAATCGGCTGATTTATGACCAGGTCCCAATTTCACAGAACAACTTAAGTAGCTGCTTAGCTAAGTCTGTTATTTCAAATGCTTGTTTTGCCCATTATGCATCTTCAATGTTGACATTTTCATCTATATCAGAACCGTATATGACTATTTCATAGATTGAAACACAACAATACTTAATTTTACAGAAAACTAAGTAAAGAAATAAGAAATATATACTTAAGCAAATACTTAAGTTCATTATATCGTGCTTAAATAGAAATATCATATTTGCGTGATTGTAATAAGAACTGCAGACAAATACTACTAATCATATTAAATTTAGCTATATTAAATACATTGTTATAGAAAAAATCAACATTAAATAATAACATAAGCAATATAGTATGATCTTAAAATAACAGACTTAACTAAATTACTCAAGTTCTTTTGTGAAATTGGGGTCCAGGTTACTAACTGGTCTATGCATCTACCATTGTTTATCACCAAGTATACATAGCTTGATCTTCTTTATTTAACTGGCAGTCAAATCTTGCCATGTTAGAATTATCTAAAAAACATTCTTTCTCACTAGCAACTGTTTAAGGATAATTATTATATAAATTTGCCAAGATTGGTTGCTGATGTGTTGTACTGAAGATTCTACTTTCTCTTATACATAAATTTATGTTCCTGTTTGCAGGATTTAATGTTAGTGATTTCTTTCTTTGCTTACTTGCCTTGTTTGTGTTTGAATCAGTGAGTCACTCTGTACTATATTCGGTCACATGTTACATATCTACCAGTAATTATTTGAATATTGACAATCTGTGTTTTAAAGACTGTAAACTGATTTACACAATCATGTTTGTGTGCAAATGAACATGATTTGCTTATTTAAGTGTTATATTTCACTGTAACAGACAACTGGCTGGTCAGAAGCCACAGCTGCCACATCTACTACCTCAAATCCTTATCTCAAAGGTATGTACACAGAGTTTCATTTATAATAAGCTGTCTTAATGTTGTTACGATATTCAAGTTTGAAAAAATATTTAGAATTAAATGTTTGATTTAATTGTTCTTATTTAATTTTTCTTGGACTAGAACATGTGTTGAATAGTATCAGAAATGATGTGTGTATCTATCACTTCCATCTTACACTGCTTAATCTGTGTATTGAATTAATTAATTCTAATTGCTTCTTAAATTCAACTGCTTAAGGCTTCTTTCTCTTCATTACACCTAAAACAAAGAATAATTTTTAAGTACGATGCCTGTAAAGATTGGTTGCAAGATTTGATTCAAGTTAAGTAAAACAATGAAGAATTAATTAAAATAGAGGGACAACACGCCTGAACACCAGATAGGTTTTAACTGTATTTGAGCCGTGCCACGAGAAAACCAACATAGTGGGTATGCGACCAGCATGGATCCAGACCAGCCTGCGCATCTGCGCAGTCTGGTCAGGCTCCATGCTGTTCGCTTTTAAAGCCTATTGGAATTGGAGAAACTATTAGCGAACAGCATGGATCCTGACCAGACTGCGCGGATGCGCAGGCTGGTCTGGATCCATGCTGGTCACATACCCACTATGTTCGTTTTCCCGTGGCACGGCTCATTTATTTATAGATGAGCTAGTTTCGGTTCTCTATGAACCTTTATCAGGATGTAAGTAAAAGTTAAATGCTCCACGTTAAGAACTTGTTTATCAAATATGGGAACCCAGCAACTTATCTACTGAAGTATGATTCAGAGGGTCCAGGTTTACAGTTAAAGACATACAATGACATTGGTAGTGTAGTCTTTGTAATACAAGGTATCTAGCAAAAATATTAAATTTGAAAGTTGTTTTAAGCAATAATGAAATATTGTTTCAGGTATTACATACACAGATGATTCAACCTTACCTCCAAAAAGCAGCAAAGAGGTATGTCTAATAATGAATACGTAATCTTATGCGTTGATTATATTTTGAAAATTGACAACAGGTAATGCATTTATTTAAGATTTAAAGTCGCGTCTACAAAACTTTGTTTCATCTTTTATATTTTATGATTATGCAGCAGATCTCTAGAATTAACACAAAGTTTAACTAAATTCATGCAATTTGGTGAAATACTGTAAATTATCGTTGGATTTAACCCATATCAGTCATGCTGACTGTGATATAGCTGTGCTGATCCGCTTGTACTTCGTCTATTATTTTCTAATTTTCCCTTAAAAATGAGGAAAATCAATTCTAGTCACATTTTGTTCTTGATACTATATTTCTTGATTCAGATAACTTAACAAGAATTTCCTAGTTCTGTGCTGCAAATGATAAAATGAAATAGAGTTTTATGTCTTTTGCCTTTTTGCGACATTGCAAGACATATGGCATATCTGAGCTGAGATTTTTGATTTTTTATAAATGCATATTTCAATGAAGATAAGCATAAAATGATAAGAAAATTGTTTTTTTGTGATAAACACTTGTGAAAATATAGAAAAAGTCTCACCTTATGGTGAGGTATTTCTATATATATTCACTCAAAATAAGCATATATTCTCTATTTATTTATCTATGTCATTGCATCATTATGATTAGCATTTAGCCCTTGAACATTTCGTAATATTTAATCGTACAATACACAAAATGTTAATCCAAAACTTAGGTATAGAGCATTCATTCATCTGAAATAAAATTGTACATTTCTTTAACTCTACAAAGAACTGGTGTGAGGTATACTGATTGTTTTCAACCAATTGTCTGTTTCATTGTCATTTTTATCTGACTTTCAGTTAACTGTTTAACATTTATTCATTGTTAATTATAAGCAGTAATAAATACCTTTAACTTTAGCCTGCTGGTGGTAAGTGATTCTGCCTTGCATCCAGTGCAGACCAAGATCAGCCTGCACATCCCTGGTCTTCAACTGTTCACCATTCAGTCAGTATCTTTTTGGTAAGCACCCCTTTTAACAGTTAATGGTACTGTCCAAACTGAAAGATGGACAAGTTCATTTTAGAAATTTAGCAGGGTAAGGGTTAAAAGGATTGTATAATCCTGCTTTTTTACAATTGTTCTGTAGGGTGTTGATATGAAAGTAAAGATGGTTGAAGCCAAATTTCATGAGGAGAAACTTCGACTTCAGCAGAAACATGATGCTGCTGTACAGAAAGTAAGTGTGGAATTTTATTTTCATTTCATGGAATCTATCCATGCCTGATTTCCATTGTCACATCTGTTTTGGTAAAAGCCAATATGTATTTTATGTGTCCCAATCATATGATAAAACTGTACTAAAGTAAAATGATTTAGTTGTAGAGGTCACAGTAAAGTTGAATTATTTTTTTTACATGCTTGAAAAGCATTCCCGGCATTTTAACATGCATGCTTGTAAATATTTGTTTGAAAAATAGTAGTTATCTTATATAGCTGAATTTATTTTGATCATTGTGTTTGAAATACAATTCTGACTGTTGTTTCTGGTACTTAAATATGAGACTGATATCTTCAGATTCTGGACCGTAAAAATGCCGAAATAGAAGATGTTAAAGTTCAACACAGAAATAAGATGAAAGAAATGGAGGATCATATGACAAAGATGGAAAAGAAAAGTAGGTTTGACTCTTGGTAGATCTTTCTGCTTTATTGCTTATAAATACTGATATATAAGAAGGACTCTTTTCCTTGGGGTATTTCTCAATAAAAGATATATTAAGAAAAATACAAACCATTACGCTTTAGGTAATGGAACTAAACTAGAACACAATTTTTATTTGCTTTTAAAGCATCATTATGTCATTTCCATTTACAGATGTCAGTTTCCAGTGCCGTAAAAAGTTGCCTTGACTTCATCTTCTCAGTGTTCTTATATCTTCTGGTCCTTTGGGATCATTGATTTCAAATAATTTAGATTTGAAGATTGAATACTGCTTAAGCCTGTGCTAGGGGGCGTGGGCAGTGTTGCATTTTCTATTACTGCTCATGAACAGACTTAATGAAACCAAGTCTGCAATTTTCACTGTTTGCCTTTTTGCGGTGCTTCCGAGGGTTCTACTTTCCAGATTTTATTTTGTTTTGATTGGATTAAATTGACTATAAAAAGTATATTTAAAAATCTGTAGTTCTTAATTAAAGAATTAACATGTAAGTAGCTGGTAGTATTAGGTTTTAGGCTGGTATTTAAAAAATTACAAGGCGTGCAAAAGCTTTTCTGTTAAATGTTGTTTTTACATTGCATGTTAACCTAATATTGCCAGCTACTTTACATATAATTCTGTATCACCTTAACAGCAGCGATAAACTAGTATAACATGTGAGAATGCAAGATCACTTCTTTCCTCTGTTGTCACATCATCATTTTCTATTGAGGCAGTAAATTCTGTTTAAGTTAGACAGGGTTTGATGAATTGTCACAAAACTTATGTACTAAGTATAAAAAGCAACGGAACAATTGGATACAATCATTGGAATCATTTACCTGTGTATCATATAGAGTGACCATGATTGTCTGCTGGACTAGCAACAGTTACTGTAGTGTATGTAAATTTTCACAACCACCTTCCAACCATACATGTATTTACTGTGAATATTGTGAACAGACTGGAAGGAGAATGATTGCCTTTGTTTATGTTGATGTATGTTTTACAGTTCAGAATTTACTGAAGGAGAGCCAGCAGATGCAGGACACGAAGGATCGACAGATAGCCGAGATGAAAAACCTGGTGGAGGAAACAAATACCACAAAGAGACAGGAGTTTGAGAAAAAGGTAGGATATTGACAACCTGGTTTACTGCTGTGTCAGGAGTTAGGGATATGGCTTATACATATATCAAATATTTTGTTGGCACATAAGCAGTGTTACTATGTTTTATGTATCAAAATTATTGTATGATTTATGATTATTTATGTTGCAGTTTGAATTAAATTGTTACAGTATTTCTTTGTAGCAGGTAAATTATCAGAATATATTAAGAGTTCAGATAAATTTTATTGTGTCCAAATGTACTAAATGATGACGGATATTTTAGTGTAAGAATCTGTTATCTTTCATTCAAAAGACCATGTCAGAATGAGTTACAGTGTTAAAATTTGTTGCCTTTCAGATAAATAATATAATTTAAGAACTTATTACCTTTCAGATAAACAATTATAGTGTCAGAATTTGTTCCATTTCATATATCGAATGATAAGAGTGTCAGAATTTGTAACCTTTCAGATAAATGATATAGTGTCAGAATTCGAACAGGAAAAGTTTGATATGCAGAAACAGCATACAAAGAATATACAGGAGATTTTAGATGACACAAATGCTCGTCTACAGAAAATGGAGAGAGAATATAGTCAGCAGACTACATCCACGGTATGTGTTAGGGGTAAAAACTGTCTGAAATTCTTATCAGTTCTGCTGTTTGTTAATTGGTAGGGGATTTCTGTGGCTTAGTGGAATAGGTCACTGACTTCTAATACTTTTCCTTCACCGGTGTGGCCAATTACATTATACTCCTCAAATGCAATAACCGATTTAGCTTACATACAGGTAAAAGTAAGACTTGCATGAATATTTTGATTTGTGTACAGTTCTTTGGTTATGATGACTAAATGTGAGTGTATAATTCTCAGTTGAGTTTTATAAATAAATAAATGGTCAAAGACATACTGATGCAGACAACAGGCCTATTAACAAGTATCACTCTTGTAACTCAGCATGCACAAAACATTGTCAACTGTTCTGAGAATTGTGGCAGACCTAAACTCAAACCTGTTAATTTTAATACTTTGGCGATGTTATAAATGCAGTTGGATGTAAATTTAGGAGGAAAAATAGTAACATTACCTTGTGCTTGTAGCAAAATGTGATCAAGGAGTTGGAAGCAAGAGTTCAACAACTGATGAATGAGACAGAAAATATCAAGAAATCTCGAGCACAGCTGGAGAAAGAGAAGACTGAAGCAGACTCTAGGATTGAAAGATTCAAGTCAGAGTTACGAACACAGCAAGACAAGTAAGTTAAATATGCTTAAAGTAGAAATAAGCAAAGAGAGATACATCTAAAGATACTTTAAACTCTTCTTCCTTTCTAATCTGTATGAGTGAGACATATGCCTCATGTCTTTGGTAAAGTGCTATTTTGCATGCCATTGACTGAATTTTTAGCTCACCTGTCACAAAGTGACAAGGTGAGCTTTTGTGATCGTGCGGTGTCCGTCGTCCATCCGTGCGTGCGTGCGTCAGTCCGTAAACTTTTGCTTGTGACCACTCTAGAGGTCACATTTTTCATGGGATCTTTATGAAAGTTGGTCAGAATGTTCAACTTGATGATATCTAGGTCAAGTTCGAAACTGGGTCACGTGCCTTCAAAAACTAGGTCAGTAGGTCTAAAAATAGAAAAACCTTGTGACCTCTCTAGAGGCCATATATTTCACAAGATCTTCATGAAAATTGGTCAGAACGTTCACCTTGATGATATCTAGGTCAAGTTCGAAACTGGGTCACGTGCCATCAAAAACTAGGTCAGTAGGTCAAATAATAGAAAAATCTTGTGACCTCTCTAAAGGCCATATTTTTCATGGGATCTGTATGAAAGTTGGTCTGAATGTTCATCTTGATGATATCTAGGTCAAGTTCGAAACTGGGTCACGTGCGGTCAAAAACTAGGTCAGTAGGTCTAAAAATAGAAAAACCTTGTGACCTCTCTAGAGGCCATATATTTCATGAGATCTTCATGAAAATTGGTCAGAATGTTCACCTTGATGATATATAGGTCAAGTTCGAAAGTGGGTCACGTGCCGTCAAAAACTAGGTCAGTAGGTCAAATAATAGAAAAACCTTGTGACCTCTCTAGAGGCCATATTTTTCATGGGATCTGTATGAAAGTTGGTCTGAATGTTCATCTTGATGATATCTAGGTCAAGTTCGAAAGTGGGTCACGTGCCTTCAAAAACTAGGGCAGTAGGTCAAATAATAGAAAAACCTTGTGACCTCTCTAAAGGCCGTATTTTTCATGGGATCTGTATGAAAGTTGGTCAGAATGTTCATCTTGATGATATCTAGGTCAAGTTCGAAACTGGGTCACGTGCGGTCAAAAACTAGGTCAGTAGGTCTAAAAATAGAAAAACCTTGTGACCTCTCTAGAGGCCATATATATCACGAGATCTTCATGAAAATTGGTCAGAATGTTCACCTTGATGATATCTAGGTCAAGTTTGAAAGTGGGTCACGTGCCATCAAAAACTAGGTCAGTAGGTCAAATAATAGAAAAACCTTGTGACCTCTCTAAAGGCCATATTTTTCATGGGATCTGTATGAAAGTTGGTCTGAATGTTCATCTTGATGACATCTAGGTCAAGTTCGAAAGTGGGTCACGTGCCATCAAAAACTAGGTCAGTAGGTCAAATAATAGAAAAACCTTGTGACCTCTCTAAAGGCCATATTTTTCATGGGATCTATATGAAAGTTGGTCTGAATGTTCATCTTGATGATATCTAGGTCAAGTTCGAAACAGGGTCATGTGCGGTCAAAAACTAGGTCAGTAGGTCTAAAAATAGAAAAACCTTGTGACCTCTCTAGAGGCCATACTTGTGAATGGATCTCCATAAAAATTGGTCAGAATGTTCATCTTGATGATATCTAAGTCAAGTTCGAAAGTGGGTCACGTGCCATCAAAAAGTAGGTCAGTAGGTCAAATAATGAAAAAACGTGACCTCTCTAGAGGCCATATTTTTCATGGGATCTGTATGAAAGTTGGTCTGAATGTTTATCTTGATGATATATAGGTCAAGTTTGAAACTGGGTCAACTGCGATCAAAAACTAGGTCAGTAGGTCTTGAAATAGAAAAACCTTTTGACCTCTCTAGAGGCCATACCCTTGAATGGATCTTCATGAAAATTGGTCAGAATGTTCACCTTGATGATATCTAGGTCAAGGTTGAAACTGGGTCACGTGCCATAAAAAACTAGGGCAGTAGGTCAAATAATAAAAAAACCTTGTGACCTCTCTAGAGGCCATACCTTTCATGGGATCTGTATGAAAGTTGGTCTGAATGGTCATCTTGATGATATCTAGGTCAGGTTTGAAACTGGGTCAACTGCGGTCAAAAGTAGGTCAGTAGGTCTAAAATTAGAAAAATCTTGTGACCTCTCTAGAGGCCATATTTTTCAATGGATCTTCATGAAAATTGATCTGAATGTTCACCTTGATGATATCTAGGTCAGTTTCGAAACTGGGTCACGTGCGGTCAAAAACTAGGCCAGTAGGTATAAAAATAGAAAAACCTTGTGACCTCTCTAGAGGCCATATTTTTCATGAGATCTTCATGAAAATTAGTGATAATGTTCACCTTGATATCTAGGTAAAGTTCAAAACAGGGTCACGTACCTTTGAAAACTAGGTCAATAGGTCAAATAGTAGAAAAACCTTGTGACCTCTCTAGAGACCATATTTTTCAATGGATCTTCCTGAAAATTGGTCAGAATTTTTATCTTGATAATATCTAGGTCAGGTTCAAAACTGGGTCACATGAGCTCAAAAACTAGGTCACTATGTCAGATAATAGAAAAAACGACGTCATACTCAAAACTGGGTCATGTGGGAAGAGGTGAGCGATTCAGGACCATCATGGTCCTCTTGTTTAGCTCACCTGAGCCAAAGGCTCTTGGTGAGCTTTTGTGACCGCTCAATGTCCGTCGTCAGTCGTGCGACGTCCGTCCATCAACATTTTCTAAAAATACCTTCTTCTTGAAAACCACTGGGCAGAATTACACCAAACTTCACAGGAATGATCCTTGGGTGGCCGCCTTTCAAAATTGTTCAAACATTAAGAATTGAATTCCATGCAGAACTCTGGTTGCCATGGCAACCGAAAGGAAAAACTTTAAAAATCTTCTTGTCCAAAACCACAGGGCCTAGGGCTTTGATGTCTGGTATGTAGCATCATCTAGTGGTCCTCTACCAAAATTGTTCAAATTATCCCTCTAAGGTCAAATATGGCCCCGCCCTGGGGGTCACATGGTTTATATAGACTTAAATACGGAAAACTTTGAAAATCTTCTTGTACAAAACCACATGGCCTAGGGCTTTAATATTTGGTATGTAGCATCATCTAGTGGCCCTCTACCAAGATTAAAGCCCGCCCGTTTAGCTCAGTAGGTAAGAGCGTTGGTCTACGGATCGCGGGGTCGCGAGTTCGATCCTCGGGCGGGGCGTATGTTCTCCGTGACTATTTGATAAACGACATTGTGTCTGAAATCATTAGTCCTCCACCTCTGATAATTCATGTGGGGAAGTTGGCAGTTACTTGCGGAGAACAGGTTTGTACTGGTACAGAACCCAGGAACACTGGTTAGGTTATCTGCCCGCCGTTACATGACTGAAATACTGTTGAAAAACGGCGTTAAACCCAAAACAAACAAACAAAAATCTACCAAGATTATTCAAATTATCCCCCTAGGGTCAAATATGGCCCCACCCTGGGGGTCACATGGTTTATATAGACTTATATAGGGAAAACTTTGAAAATTTTCTTGTACAAAACCACATGGCCTAGGGCTTTGATATTTGGTATGTAGCATTATCTAGTGGTCCTCTACCAAGACTGTTCAAATTATCCCCCTAGGGTCAAATATGGCCCCGCCCCGAGGGTCCCAAGTTTTACATAGACTTATATAGGAAAAAAAGTATAAAAATGTTCTTCTCTGAATCCACAACACTTAGACCTTTGATATTTGGTTTGTAGCATTGTTTTATGGTCCTCAACCAAAATTATTCAAATTGTACCCCTTGGGTGAAAAAAGGCCCTGCCCTGGGGGTCCCAAGTTTTATGTAGGCTTATATAGGAAAAAGCTTTAAAAATCTTCTTGTCTGAAACCATACGACCTAGGCTTTTGATATTTGGTGTGGTGCATTGTCTAGTAGTCCTCTATCAAAATTGTTCAAATTATACCCCTGGGGTTAAAAGAGGCCACGCCCTGGGGTCATTTAGTTATTATGTGAGTTATATAGGAAAAATCATCTGATCCTATTTCCAAGACTGTTTAATTATAATTACCTGATGACCCCAAGTAATATGATGTCACTTGACTGTGACCTTGACCTACTGACCTACTTTCTTGTTTTTTAAGATACAGCCTTGAAATTTTGATGACATACACAGTTTTGCACACAAATCGTAAAACTGAATTTCATTGACCATGAATGTGACCTACTGACTTTCTTAATATTTTATCATCAGTTTGACATTTGAAACATGTAGCTCATATTACTCAGGTGAGCGATCCAGGGTCATCATGACCCTCTTGTAAGATTTCATAGGATCTGTCTGCAAATACACCTTTAACACATTTTCTTCTTAACATGACATTAACAAAGGCAAGTAGTGCAGATCAGTATCATTCTTTTGTTCAAGTACCGTTGCTCCATATTTTAAAAAAAAATGAAATACTTCTATAAACTACTTTGAAATCCCTTAATCTGACCATTCTTAAAAAAAAATTAGTATTTTTATCAGTTTTCTAAGGTTAGTAGTTGTATTAATTCAAATTTCCTGTGCTGATCTTCTCTTTGGTATGTTTATAGGATGTTATCAATGGAGCAGGACCACCAGCGATCCCTGGAGCAACATGACCAGGACCTGAGAGGGTTGCAGCGGAAAACAGAGTCCAACATTGATTTTCTCAAGCAAGAACACAACATGGCTCAAACCAAGGTATACACTACACTTACTGTACCATTCCCTGCTGTTTTGTAGATGTTGCAGATGGGTTATATGTTAGATGGTTTTGCAAGTTTGGATATTTTGTAGATGTTTTGAGTGAGAAGCATTTTAGATGTTTGCAAAGCACATGTACTCACTTTTGTAGATGTTATGTATGGAATTTGTAAGGTGATAGCTCTGTATTCTAACAGCATGTGTATCAAGTGTTTAAACATGTCTCTGTCTGATAAGTAGAACAAATACCTATGAATACTTAATGAATGAATCATCTTTTGTTTGACATTAAAGCATTATCTCTTTCAAGTTTAAAACTTGTTTATTTCTTAGTTTAAAATGTAAAAGATGTTGCATGTTCAAATAGTCAAATTGCATTTCTTACTGATCATGTAATGTTTTCACTGGAGAGGACTTCCTGTTTGTCATATATTTGAGCCGTGCCATGGGAAAACCAACATAGTGGGTGTGCGACCAGCATGGATCCAGACCAGCCTGCGCATCCGCGCAGTCTGGTCAGGCTCCATGCTGTTCGCTTTTAAAGCCTATTGGAATTGGAGAAACTGTTAGCGACCAGCATGGATCCTGACCAGACTGCGCAGATGCGCAGGCTGGTCTGGATCCATGCTGGTCGCACACCCACTATGTTGGTTTTCCCATGGCACGGCTCATTTGTCTCTTCACTACAGTAGCTAACATGATTCTATTTATGTATTGTTACATCTGTTTGCTTGACCTAACTGCATGATTATATACATCACATGCACAGGGACGTTATTTTAAGGTAACAATCAGCACCTTAGGTTGTGGAAGCAATTATATGAACACTCACCCATAATATAAATCAGTCGTTTATGATTTAATTTTAACTTTAAATTCAGACCAATTCCTTTGTTCCTACAAAAATGTAAGTTGTTTGTTAGTTAAGCTGTTTATTTGGCAATAAAGGAACACGTTTGGCCATATTGCAGACAACACAGTGTATATGGAAGTAGAAACCATTTGTAAATATAGCAAGCCAAAGGTCTGTTTTTAATGTTCTTTACGTTTCAAAAAAATGCTGCAAGTTCAAAGTTACAATGAAAAGATTGGTCAATTGACGGGGCGTTTGTGCAAATTGTTTAACATAGTCATCACAGAGAGTGGGTGATATTTTGAATTTTAGAGTAATTATATCACCTGATGCAAAACATATTTGGGCCATATTGGATTCCTGCATCCCCTTCTGTTGGTCCATCCATCAGTCTTGTTCATTCCATGTCTTCTTGACCAGCTTGAAATTTATTACCAAGATTTATTCACTGGCAAGATTTTCATTAAGCTTGCACCAGTAACTAACCTCAGCAAAACGACATGCAATATTACACAAACCAGGTCACTAGGTCCAAGCTTAAGGTCACACTTGGAGGTCGAAGGTCAGAAGGCTTAAGTTTTTGTCGACACTAAACCACTTGGAAGATTTTCATAAAACTAGCGCCAGATATTAATCTCATTAAGATGATGTGCAGAGCACACAGTCCAGATCACTCTGTCCAAGGTCAGGTAGTTTAACTATATGTCAAATCCATAATTTCTAAACCTCTTGGAAAATTTTATAAATTAAGCAGCACATATTAAGCCCATCAAGAGTACATGAAGAGCACACAATTCAGGTAACTCAGGCCATGATCAATTTCACGCTTGGAGGAGATGAATTCCATCATGTCCACACCATATCTTCTAAACCGTTTCAAGGGTTTTCATATACCTAACATCAAAGATTAACCTCATCAAGACAATATAAACAGTGCACAAGCCTGATCACTTTGTCCAAGGTCAAGGTCACACTTGGAGGTGAAAGGTCGGATAGCTCAACTCCATGTCCGCTCCATCTCTTCTAAACTGCTCTTAATTACCTTTTATGATAGGTCTAGTTTATTTCCCTTTTTAATGCAAGAGTCATTTGCATATCTGTTATACTGCAGCATGTTGGTTTGGAAATTTCTTACAACAGTATGTATCGTTTTACAGCCGAATCATGATATATCGGTATATTGGTATTACAACACATTCCAATTCTGTGGGCTCTCAGATGCACAAAAATGCTTGATAACAGAAAAATAAAACTTAATGGACAGCCTGCTGAATTGTCCAATATCTATTCTTTGATAGTTTTCTAGAAAATAAGAATTTATGTGTTCATACTTTTGCTTCCTCCAGAATTCTGATCTGTTTAATGATAAAATACAGATATAATACAGGACTGAATGTTAGATGATGCAACAAAGAAATTGTTAAATTTAGTATGGTAAATTGAAAATAAATGATAAGTGCTTAAATGAAGAAGATAAAAGGAAGGTAGGATATCAGGGTATTAATGACTCATAAAAAAATTGTAATCAAAGTAGGTCATATGGTTATGGTTCTTAACTATAGCTCATATTTCTTGTCAAAAACATTTTCTCAAGACTTTATTCTTGCCTCGGTAACCGCATTCTTTTATTATTAAACCTAACATTTCTAAATTAACAGTAAAGGCAGCTGCACTAATGAATTCTTTATCAATCCACAAAGAGTTTTATTATACATGCATATCATGTTTTCATTTCATTTAATATTTTATTTAGACAAAGGTTTCTTCTAGCAGAGTAAGGTTGTAATGTCTTATAAACAGATCAGACTTCCTAGCAGAACAGTTTCTATCTTCTCTTCACTTGTGGTGACAGTATTTAGATATAGCTGCCTGGCAGACTGTAACATGTTTTTATTTCAGCAATTCTTCCTAATTTACCAGTTGTAGATTGGTTCAGCAACATTTCTCTAAAGGCCATAACCATGTTTTCTCAATTTTTGATAATTATTCCCTGATGTTTTTGCCAATCTCTATTATAAAGCGACCAGACAATCAGCTCAAACACTGATTCAAAATACCAGGGGAAATAAGACTTTGTGGATCTTTAGTTTAATGATCAAATAATTGCTGTAAATATGTTAATATTCAGACAAAATGTCTACTTTCCTCCCCAAAATGGCCTTCCAACTTTGTTTACAAGACTCGAGGTCAGTGTTTGCACTTTATTCTAAGGATATATAAATGTAATTACTGATGACACATAACATAAAAGGGGAAAAAAGAAATTGAAGAAAAAACAAGTTAGACTTGCATAGCATAATCATGTCTCCCCAAAGTCTAGGGTTGACATACTGATTTTTGATCTGGATGTCCATATGTCACAAAATCATATCCACTGTCCTTACCATACTAGAGGATTTTCAACTAACAAATAACTAGGCACAAATTTTTGTCGTAATGAGATAATATGCAAAACAGTATTTCTGTTCATGTCTGTTAAATATTGTACTTTGTACTTAAAGCTGTTATCTCTAAGAAAGATTTTCAAATAAGTTGTATTTTCATGTCTGCTTTTATCTATATCTTATTATAAATCTTGGAAAGGATTTTCAGATTTTTACTATAATGAGACAATATGAGGAATGCAACGTACAGTCATACCTGCTTCATATATATTTGAATATGTAAAAGCAGCCAAAACCACTTGACCCAGAATGTTGAAACTTCATAGGATGATTGGACATGCAGACTAGATTACCCTTATTGATTTTGGGGTCACTTGATCAAAGGTCAAGGTCACATGGGCCTGAACATGGAAAACAAATTCCATTCAGTAACTTGAAAACCACTTGACCCAGAGTGTTGAAACTTCATAGGATGATTGGTCATGCAGAGAGATGACCCCTATTGATCTTGGGGTCAATTTGTTAAAGGTCAAGGTTGCAGTGGACAGAAAATGGAAATACATTTCCGGTTTTTAACTTCAGAACCATTTAACCTAGAACCTTCAAACTTCATAGAGAGATAGGAATAACAGAGTAGGTGACCCCTATAGTTTTTGGAGGTCACTTCATCAAAGGTCAAGGTAACAGGGGACTGAACATAGAAAACTCTTTCCAATCAATAACTTGAGAACCACTTGACCCAGAATGTTGAAACTTAATAGGATAATTGGACATGCAGAGTTAATGACCCAAAATGATTTTGGGGTCACTTGATCGAAGGTCAAGGTCACAGCAGCCCAAACATGGAAAACCGTATCCAATTCATAACTTGAGAACCACTAGGCCCAGAATGTTGAAACGTAGCGGGATGATTGGACATGCCAAATAAGTGATCCCTGTTGCAGCCAACCATCACTGTCTCTTTGACTTTCGCTCTTCTCCCCTATTGACTTCTTGCATATACTACTATGCAGTGGGGGAGACATGCGCTTTTTTACAAAAGCATCTTCTAGTTGTATTAGTGTGATTCAGAATCCAACAAAAAGAAAAACATTTGTGTTTTATTACCTTATTTCCTGCTGAATGATATATTCATGAAATTATTTTTGAAAGCATCTGAATGTTTCTTTAAATTTAATAAGATTTTCCTGATGAATTATGATGACCGTTTTTCAAGAATCTGCCGTTTATTATAGCATGATTACAAAATATGGTAGAAGGTTGATCAATGTGTTATATGATATTTCAGTTATCATCCATCATTTACAAGGGAGTCTGGTATCTGTCAGATATAGAGAATTGCCATCAATTTATATTTACCCAGAGTTGCTGTCAGGGCACTCAAGATTTCGATCATTGATGTGTTATTTTGTGAAGAAAGCTTATGAATAGAAAAGCTGGCCATTAGAAATTTCTACTGGTCATGTTCATAAAGTATTCTTTGATTTGCATGATGTAACAAAAAACTTTAATGCATTTACTCTTTAATGCATTTTTGCCATTGACAAGGTTTTAGATCCTGCAAATTCTTTTTTGTTTGTTTTGCATATCTCAAAAAGTTTTTGTCCGATATTCATTAGATATCATGGGATTGTTATGTAGCATGTTGAGATTTGCAGATTAGGGTTTTCTGTTTGATTTCTTTCAGCAAGACCTGAGTTATGGCCCTTTACTTTTTCTAAAGTATGCATAAAGAGCCATTATGTTGCAAATTTGTGAAAGAATTTTGACATATATTCCTGAAATATTAGAGGATTGTTGTATAAAATGTTAAGTTTTGCACCTGGGGGTTTGTTTGGATATTCTATCAGCCAGGCAAGAGTTATGGCCCTTGACTTTGTAGAAAACAGGCATAAAGGGCGTAAAAGTTTATGGCAAAGATATATCATGAACAAGAGATATGTCAGCTTATTAAGTAGTTCACCTGGGGATCTGTTCAGGATATTACTCTGCAAGACTGGAGTTTTTGGCCTTGACTTAGTCAAAAATAGGCAATAACAGCCTAGATGTTTGTTTTGTAAGTATCTCAAGAAGTGTTTGACCTGTAGTTATGAAACTGAATATTGTTCAGTTTGTGAAGTTTTGCAGCTTGGCATTATTTTTTATTTATCCGCCTTCCCCTCACCCCCTACTGCTCCTCCTCACTGCAAAAATATAAGTAACCGCCCCCCCTCCCCCACAAAAAAAATCAAACAAGAATCTACACTTTCAGTTTCTTTTATTTTGTGCTTAATTAGTGTGCCATTGTCAACAAGAATTCAGTCCTATGGACAACACACATTCAGTTAATGTAAATAAATAAAGCTTTCAAATGACATTCTCAAAAGGTGATGGTTCTATCAAAGTTTATAGCTTAATGGTTATAATGAACCTGAAGTATTGTACTAGAAAGTAAGGGTTCCATCTTGACATTTGAAATCCAGTACACAATTTTGATTATCAAAATTTATTATAGGGAAAATATTGTATTTTATAATTATATAATTGCCCGAATCAATTGAAGAAGATCACAGTAATTGATATAATTCTTTAGAGCTTTATAGTGGAGAGAAATAATCTGTCTTTCTTTTCTTATAAGGCATATGATTGTAAGGTATTTAATTGCACGAGACTGGGGTAATCTGTTGTTAAATCTTTACTTTTATTGGGTGTCTTTGAAATTTCCTTTAAAGCAACCTGTACACACAGTTTTGAAATGTCCTTTAAAACAACCTGTGCACACAGTTTTGGAAAAATGTTTTTTTCTCAAAGAAATCTGTAAAATGAGGGTACTGTAAAACAGTGACCATTGGTACAAATGTATTGACATACAATTTTTGGCAAGTTATCCTTATATATGACAAAGTTTATAGTGTTGAAGGGAGTTAACCATTGCAATTCTTTTGAAATAATGAAGAAAGTTAACATTTGTTTTTGCTTTTTTACTAACAGCTATGACTTATTTTCACTCACTACATTTTTCAGTGTCATAATTATACAAATTGTGCCAATTTTGGTAGAAATGAACATATGGAAAAATTTCACACTCAATGTGAGCGAGTTGCTTTAAATAAAATAAACAAGTTTGGGCGAGATGAGCTACAGACTGATGGCAATTAAAGACAAGGAAAGTATGGTACATATTCCATGCAAATTATGACCTATATGATTAAGTTAAAAGAGAAAGACAGATTTTAGTTGTTTCTACTGGTGCATGGATAGATATTATTCAGAAAGATCAGGAAGCATGAGGGGCTGGATGCATGTATGATTTCATTTCAGTTTGTTACATTTAAACAGGAGATGTTGTGGAATTTGTGTGGAAATGCATGAATAGTGTACATATTTTATGTAGGAAGCTTGAATTCACCAAGTTAGCAAAAGTTGAAATTGTCATAATGGATTGAGACACTATCATTTCTCACTGTCTGCCATAATTTTAAACTTGTCACCAAGATGTTATGCTGATCTGTTGAAACTTGAATTTGATTAAAGAGGCAGACAGGATTTTTTCAAGTTTTTGAATTTATTTAGTGAATTATCAGTAACTACACAGACATCAATGTTTGGCAGCATTATCTTGTTAAATCTGATTGTCTTATTAATTTTATTGTGTGATGCCAACTAATATAGTTAATTTCTAGTCTGTAGTCTATGCATAGAAATAATAATGACGGATATATTGAAAAAAGATAAATTTGTTGGTGTGTTCTATCCAATTGTCTGTGTTGCAAAGTTAGTGAGATTTATTGCTTTCAGAAATGATTTTAAAGCAGTTTGAAAGTCCATAATGCATGATCAGAGTATTCCAGTCCTATAGTTGAGATTTATTACCCAGATTTATTACCCATTCAATGGAAGGCAATTAATGTGAACAGGGCAATAAAAGGATTATTAACTTCTATCAGTTTTGTTTGAATAAGAAGAAATAGAAAGTTATTTCGCATGTTTTATGACTTTAACATTGCCTCATACAGAAGGTTTTATAATTCCCTGAGCTATATTTTCTGTCTTGTATAAAGGATATTGACTTTACAGTATTGCTTCAGAACAATTTTTATGACATATATACTTGTAATACTGTAATTTTTCCATTCTTAAAATGTTTGAAGAAAAATTGAACCTTTATGAAATTCCTAGGAACTAAATGTGAATGGAATATTTATGCAGAAACGTTAAGTAATAGTAAGTCAAAGAATATTACTATGTAGTACATGTACACAATGTCAGTTCATATGTCAGTTAAATGTGTGCCTTGATATACTCAAATGTTTCAACCTTACGCTTTAGAGAAGTATATCCTGTCTGGTTTTCACTGTGTAATTGTGTCTTTGTAACTATTCCATGTATAATCATGTTTGCGGATGAAGCGTTCAACATTTATATAACTGTGAATTGTTTTATATGTGTGTAGGCTGCCGAGACTGTGTCCGAGTTGGAGAGTCATATTGACCAGCTGAAGCGTAACTTGAAGGACGCGGAGGAACAGCGCCAGAGACAGATCCGAGAACTTGAGCAGGTCCATAAACAGGATAAATTCCACATGGACACTCTACATGAAAAACAGGTAAATAGTCGTACATACCTAAAGTAACCTATATCTGCACTGGTCATCAGTTAGGAATGGAACTTTCAGTGCAGTAATAGGAGTAATTTGTGTAGGATTATAGTTAATCTCAACAACTTTTACATGGATAGAACATTTGATGAGATAGTTATCCCCCGCTGTGATAAAGATGTGGTGTTGTCTATCTGACTGTTCGTCCATCTGTGCGTCCGTCGGTGTGTCAGTCTGTCTGTCCAAAATTGAAAATGCTTATAATTCAAAAAGTGTTTTAGTTAGAATGACCAAACCTCACATGATTAATAATTAGCACATGACCTTTGCTTTCATATAATATAAAACAAAATGCCTTATTTTACTGTTTACACTCTAGCTTCTTCATTTCTGAACAAATTAATATCATATTTACATATAATGTGTATACATGTATAATAAAATGTTAGGTCAGAATACAGCCACTGTACTGGTTAAGTTCAGTCTATTGATCGATGAGTTATGTGTTCTAGATTTAGCGATAATTTCCATGCAACATTTATATGCAGTTTAATGCATGTTTCATGACATATGCACATGTCTTTTGCATATCTATTCATCATGTAAATTAAATGAAGCAGTTTTTGGAGACATGGCAGTTTCCACATATATTTTGTTCCTCCTGGAAGTCACATCACCTATAAATGTTAAAAAAAAAATAATGTAAAGACAAACAACGCATATAGAATTTATACAATTTTAATATGGATAAAGCATGTAATCATTGAAATGCATATTATTTTGCCCTTGATAGATGGCATACAGAATGTAACAATGCACAGCTTTATTTGACTTTCTAAATTTCTGTCAAGATTTTATCTCAACCTTAAACCAGTATAGATGTTATCCTCTTATTTTAGTTGTCGTCTGCTAAGAAAGAGATTGATCAGCTGGATGCAGATCTTCATAAGAAAATCAAAAATTTGGAACAGATTGTCAGGTAATATTGAGTTTCTAAAAGCTGTTAAAGGAAATCATTAAGATTGTCCAGTTTCTAGTCAAGCTGGAGATGGAGAGAGAGGAGAATTATTTAACAACACCTGTTCATAGATATTCGGAATGTATTCGTTTTAAGGTAGTTCTGCATGCTTGGTTCAAAATTTTTTCTACAATGTAGAATTTGATTAAACTCTGATTTTTCAAAACTTTGGAATATACTTAGAAAATTCAGCAAATAAAAAGGATAGAGTTGTGTGCTTGAATTTTTGCTAGACTGATTTGAAAAATTTGCATTTTTTCATAATGGGAGTCTGTGGATAAATCAGAACTTTCATAACATTTTCGAAAGTAGAATTTTTTTCTACAATGTAGATTGTGATGAGACTTCTCACAGTCGTAAATAAACATGTGGTGTAATAAAATGTATGGGTCCGTGTGCTTATTTTTGTGATATTTGACCATGATTAAAGTGAACTGCACATTTCAAGCTATTTTTAAGACATTATTTTGAATTATTTAACATGTCAGATATTTTTAATCCTCCGACCGTGGCGGAGGGATCATAGGAATGGTCTGCGTCCGTCCTGCCATCTGTCCGTCCGTAACACTTTTGTGTCCGCTCCATATCTCTTGAACCCCTTGAAGGATTTTCATCAAACTTGGGTCAAATGATCACCTCATCAAGACGATGTGCAGAACCCATGAGTCAGCCATGCCAGCTCAAGGTCAAGGTCACAACTCGGGGTCAAAGGTTTGAGTTTTCCATTTTGTGTCCGCTCTATATCTCTTAAACCCCTTGAAGGAATTTTATAAAACTTGGGTCAAATGATCACCTCATCAAGACGATGTGCAGAACCCATGAGTCAGTCATGCTGGCTCAAGGTCAAGGTCACAACTTAGGGTCAAAGGTTTGAGCCTTCCATTTCGTGTCCGCTCTATATCTCCTAAACCCCTTGAAGGATTTTCATCAAACTTGGGTACAACGATCACCTCATCAAGGCGATGTGCAGAACTTATGAGTCAGCCATGTCAGCTCAAGGTCAAGGTCACAACTGAAGGTCAAAGGTTTGAGCCTTCCATTTCGTGTCCGCTCTATATCTCCTAAACCCCTTGAAGGAATTTTATAAAACTTGGGTCAAATGATTACCTCATCAGAACAATGTGCAGAAATTATGAGTCAACCATGCCAGCTCAAGGTCAAGGTCACAACTAAGGGTAGAAGGTTTGAGCCTTCCATTTGGTGTCCCCTCTGTATCTCCTAAACCCCTTGAAGGATTTTCATCAAACTTGGGTCAAATGATCACCTCATCAAGATGTTGTGCAGAATTCATGAGTCAGCCATGTCAGTACAAGGTCAAGGTCACAGCTAAAATCAAAGATTTACCCTTTCACTATCCATAGCAGTGGCAGGGGATTTAGCTGTCGTTCAGACTGCCTTGTAATATAATATTTTAACTTTAGAAAGATAGTAACAGTGCCATCTTAATATATTTACTCACAGGTTGCCATTAATTTATAAACTGATTTTCATTTCCGTACGCCGAATCCAGGCTTTATTCTACGTTTTCCAGATAAATGACATTACGCCATCACTTCCAGTTTATCAAACATGCAGAACTACCTTAAATAGAGAACAAAATAAATCATTATATTTACCCAAGTGTGGAAAATTTCATCACTTTGTCTATACAGTCAATGATCTTCCAATAGCCAGTCATTATCTGACACTAATTTTCACTTTAGCCTCTCTCAAGTTTTTTTTTTTTTTTATGAATAGGTTTTACAAAGATATATTTATCAATCTTGATGGTTTGCCTGGATAGTCTATCTGAAGAATTACCCTTGACAGCATACATATACTTTCTGCATCACAGTGTATTATCTACTGTTTGTACAACTTCAAACATTAAATCTAAATTTGGTAAGATAAAAGCAAGATAAAAAAAAATGTTTAATGATAAAACTGTAACACTTGTTATAGGGATAGGGAAGATGAAATCAAGAGACTGTCAGAGAAGAATCGCCACCAAGCCGAGGAGTCAGAGAAGGCATTATCTGCCTTCAAGGAACAGGTTGACAAAAACCAGACGCGTATGTTTGATGATATGAAACAGCAGATGGCTCGTGTTGAATCAGATCTCAACAAATCCAAGCTCGCAAGAGAAAAACAGGCCAAGGAGTTTAATAGACAGATTGATGAGGAAAAGGCAAACCATAATAGAGAGGTAAGTCGCTGCTGGCTTAACGTACTTGAAATGTCAGAAATTGCTTTATATAATATCATTCTAAAATCATCTTAAAATGATAAATGAATTAATGAAAATATGATTATTTCAGCCAGTTCATAGTACTTTCAGACATTTCTTACCTGGGACTATGCTTGGACACTTCTTTTCTTCTTCTCATTGCATTGTCAAGGGACGTAATTTAAATATCTAGTGTAACAATGTCATTGATAGAATTTGAAAGTTTGCATTTATGAGATAACTCTGGCATGAAAAATGATGCAATTTTGAAACTCTGATACTGTTTCTAGGTGATGGAATTGAAGATGTCATTTGAACAAGAGAAAGCAACAATGTTGAAAGATTTCCATCTACAGAAAGAGTTTATCCACGGTGAACACGAGAAGGAGACGGAGAATCTCAAATCATTACACAAACAGGAGGTCACAGATCTCGAGAGAAGGATGCATCTGAGACAAGAAAAAGATGCCAAGGTATAACACCATAGTAACATGATTTGACCAGTAGATATGTAGATATGTTTGTCTGAGAAAGAGAATGTGAAGTAAAAGAACATTCAGTAAGGTATAAGTAACTCAGCCAGAATATTGTAAGTTGGAGTTGCACTTGCTCATGGCTGTACTTCTCCATACAGCACCATTAATAGTTCTTCCCTGAGTAACTCAGTTGATCACATTGGAACTAATGTAAGTAAATAGAGGATATTACATCAGTGTTTTTTCATATTGAATTTATTAAACGAGTTGAATAAAATTATTCACAGTTTAATAAGTTAATTGTGGATAGACACAGATGAAATGTTCTTTTTATCATATGTTATCTTTTCCTGCTGAAACATCAAAATTTCTTCTATTTATGCCCCCATTTTTGTGGGGGGGGGGCATATAGATTTGCCCTTGTCCCTCTGTCCTTCCGTCCATCCGTCCTTCCGAGAATGTTGTGTCGCTCCAGAAGTATTTGATGTAGCGTCACAAAACTTTACAGGAATGTTGGTCAGCATGTGTAGTTGTGCACCTGGGGTTTCACGTCTGGATTCATTCAGACATGTAGGAGTTATGGCCCCTGACTTTGTAAAAATTGGTTATTTTAATGTTGTGTCGCGCCTAGCTCCAAAAGTATTTGCCCTAGAGTCACAAAACTTTACAGGAATGTTGGTCAGCATGTGTAGTTGTGCACCTGAAGTTTTGCGTCTGGATTCATTCAGTTGTGTAGTAGTTATGGCCCCTGACTTAGTAAAAAATTGGTCAAATTGGCCAGATTTGAAACTGGGTCACGTGCAGTCAAAAACTAGGTCAGTAGGTCAAATAATAAAAAAACCTTGTGACCTCTCTAGAGGCCATATATTTCCTGGGATCTGTATGACAATTAGTCTGAATGTTCATCTTGATGATATCTAGATCAAGTCAAAACTGGGTGAACTGTGGTCAAAAACTAGGTCAGTAGGTCTAAAAATAGAAAAAAACATTTTGAACTCTCTAGAGGCCATAATTTATAATGGATCTTCATGAAAATTGGTCTGAATGTTCACCTTGATGATATCTAGATAAAATTCGAAACTGGGTCACGTGTGGTCAAAAACTAGGTCAGTAGGTATAAAAATAAAAAAACTTTTTGACCTCTCTAGAGGCCATATTTTTCATGAGATCTTCATGAAAATTGGTGAGAATGTTCACCTTGATGATATCTAGGTCAAGTTCAAAACTGGGTCACATGAGCTCAAAAACTAGGTCACTATGTCAAATAATAGAAAAAAACGACGTCATACTCAGTTCAAAACTGGGTCATGTGGGGACAGGTGAGCGATTCAGGACCATCATGGTCCTCTTGTTTTTCTAATGTTTATTTGTCTGTTCAGATTTTTATGTCATGCTTGATAACTCTACAGTTTCATATTTTAAAATCCTTATAAGGATGTGTGATTTTGTTAAAAGTAGATATTTTGTTGTTGTAGAAAATTGCGAGTCTAGACCTACGAGAGCAGGAGTTACGAGAAGAAGTTGTGCAGTCGAACCAGTTGAGGAAACAACAGTTAGTGGAGCTTGGTTTGCTGCGTGAGGAGGAGAAACAGACCATGCAAAGGGAACAGGAAACTGAGGTTAACATTCATTATATTATTATTATTATGTTTCCCCCACCCCCATACTTGGGGGGAGACATATTGTTTTTACCTTTGCCGTCTGTCTGTCCGTCTCTTTGTCCATCCGTCTGCATTAAGCTTGGCTTTCACAGGTCAAAATGCTGGCCGGATTTTGATGAAACTTCACAGAAGAGATCAGTACCAAGCTTACTTGTGCATGTCAACAGCATGTTCCACTTCACTGCACAAATTGGCCACCAGAGCTAAAAATAAAGAACTCTTGTTCGGCTTTCACAGGTCAAACTGCAGACTAGATTTTGACGAAACTTCACCGGAGTGTTACCAAGCCTAGTTGTCCATATTGTCGGCAGGTTTCGCTTCGCTGCACAAAATAGTCGCCAGAGCTTTAAAATCGAAAAATCTTGTTTGGCTTTCACAGGTCATATTGCTGTCTGGATTTCGATGAAACTTCCTGTGCATATCTTCGGCATGTTCTGCTTTGCTGTACGAAATGGTCGTCAAAGCTAAAAATAGAGAAATCTTGTTCAACTTTCACAGGTCAAACTTTCGAAACTACTCTTACACTAACTGGTATTGTTTTTAAATTTATTTTTTTTACAAGTTTGAAACAACTGGACATTTCCTTTAGTATATATATTTACTTTCAGATGAACAAACTTAGATCTGAGATGGAACAGCAAAGGTTAGAGTTACAGAAGACACATAGTACAGAAATGGAACATGTTCTTGGAAAGGTGAGTAACTGATGAATTTTCTTGAAACAAATGTGTATCCTGTTGATTTACATGTAATTGATTGAAATTGTGAAACAGAATTTAATTGTGTATTAAGACTTTATTATTCTCCGTTCTCAATTTTCTCCAAGACTCTACAAGGAAAAAAAGATTAAAGGTTAAGTTATTGTTGCTTAGGTCAGGCTACTCTGCTGGCCACTATATTTATGCCCCCCTTCAAAGAAGGAGGGGTATATTGTTTTGCAGATGTCTGTCGGTCGGTTGGTCGGAATGTAGACCAATCCGTTTCTGGATGATAACTCAAGAATTCTTGGGCCTAGGATCATGAAAGTTGATAGGGAGGTTGGTCATCACCAGCAGATGACCCCTATTGATTTTGAGGTCTGTATGTCAAAGGTCAAGGTCACAGTGACCCTGAATAGTAAAACGGTTTCCGGATGATAACTCAAGAACACTTGGGCCTAGGATCATGAAAGTTAATAGGGAGGTTGGTAATGACCAGCAGATGACCCCTATTGATTTTGAGATCAGTATGTTAAAGGTCAAGGTCACAGTGACCCTGAACAGTAAAACGGTTTCCGGATGATAACTCAAGAACGCTTAGACCTAGGGTCACGAAAGTTGATATTGAGGTTGGTCATAACCAGCAGATGACCCCTATTAATTTTGAGGTCAGATTGTCAAAGGTCAAGGTCACAGTGACCAGGAACAGTAAAATGGTTTCCAGGCAATAACTCATGAACACTTTGGCCTAGTATCAGGAAAATTGAAAGTTAGGTTGGCCATGACCATCAGATGACCCTATTGATTTTGAGGTCATTAGGTCAGGGTCAAGGTCCATTGACCAGGAACAGTTAAATGGTTTCTGATCTTCTTGTCCAAAACATAAGGCCTAGGGCTTTGATATTTGGTATGTAGCAAAATCTAGTGGTCCTCTACCAAGATTGTTCAGATTATTTCCCTGGGGTCAAATATGGCCCACCCGGGGGTCACATGGTTTATATAGACTTATATAGGAAAAACTTTGAAAAACCTCTTGTCCAAAACCACAGGGCCTAGGGCTTTGATATTTTGTATATGACATCATCAAGTGGTCCTCTACTAAGATTGTTCAAATTATTCCCCTAGGGTAAAATATGACTCCGCCCTGTGGGTCACATGATTTACATAGACTATATAGGGAAAAACTTTAAAAATCTTCTTGTCCAAACCACAAAGACTATGGCTTTGATATTTTGTAATGTAGCATCATTTAGTGGTTCACTACCAAGTTTGTTTAACTTATCCCTTTAAGGTCAAATATGGCCCCGCCCCAGGGGTCATATTGTTCATATAGACTTATATAGGGAAAAACTTAGAATCTTCTGTCCCATAACTCACATCATCAAATTTGAACCCATGTATAGCTTTGAGTGGCAAGATGAACCTTGACATGAGTTGACCTTGATCTTGACCTAGTGACCTTACTTTCACATTTCTGTAGTACAGCCTTCAAATTTGGACCACATGCATAGGTTTGTGTACCGAAAAAAACTTTGACCTTGTTATTGACCTAGTGACCTAGTTTCACATTTTTTGAAGGTACAGGCTTCAACTTTGGACCACATGCATAGTTTTTTGTTCCAAAATAAAATTTGACCCTGATTTTGCCCTAGTGACCTACTTTCACATTTCTCAAGCTACAGCCTTGAAATTTGAACCACAAGCATAGTTTTGTGTACTGAAATGAACTTTGATCTTGATATTGACCTAGTGACCTACTTTCACATTTCTGAAGGTACAGGCTTCAAATTTGGATCACTTGCATAGTTTTGTGTTCTTAAATAAAATTTAACCTTGATTTTGACCTAGTGACCTACTTTCACATTTCTCAAGCTACAGCCTTCAAATTTGAACCACATGCATAGTTTTGTATACCGAAATGAACTTTGATCTTGAGATTCACCTAGTGACCTACTTTCACATTTCTGAAGCTACAGGCTTCAAATATGGACTGCATGCATATTTTTGTGTTCTGAATTGAAATTTGACATTGACTTTTACCTGTTACCTACTTTCACATTTCTCAAGCTACAGCCTCCAAATTTGAAGCACTTGCGTAGTTCTGTCTACCAAAATGAACTTGACCTTGAAATTGATCTACTGACCTGCTTTCACATTTCTCAAGCCACAGCTTTCAAATTTGGACCACATAAACTTCGTTTTATACCGAAATGAAATTTGACCTTGATTTTGACCTTGAGCTATACTTGAAATTTGAAACATTAAAAAATGGCTCAGTGGATGGTGCCAAGATCACAGTGTAATCTCTTGTTAGGTTAATAGGTTAAAGGTCAAGGTCAGATTAAACCAGAATGGTAGAACTTTTGTTTACAGTGAGCATATAATTTCTGTTCCTTGTGCATTTACTGAATGCATCAAGGGGGGCATTTCGTGTTCGACGAGTTCTTGTTACATCAGATTTTTGTGCAATGTTTAGGAATGACAAAAATATTTCCAAACATTTGGGAATGTGTTTTTTTTTGTTATAAGAGAGCAATATTTTTCAGACAAATGACAGATTGAAACAGATAGAAAGAGAATATTCAGAGAGAGCTCAGAAATCAGCAGATGTAAGTCCCCTTATTCTGTCACTGTTTATAGGATAATAGACCTTTCTAACGTAAACGTAATTACGAAACGGAATACTGAATCCGTAAAATTTTAGGCTAATTTGTGGTCTAGGGGAGGCAATTTCATCCAATAGAAATGCAATAGTATCTCCCTTAGACCATTAATTGCAAATAACATTTACGGATTCAGTAATCTGTTTCCGATTTACGTTTACGTTAGAAATGTCTATTACAAACTTAATCTTTCTTAAGTTGTGAACATATCAAAGAACAATATTTGAAGTTAATGATATTTACTATTAATGTTTTAATCTAATCTAGCCATATCAGTTGGCACTAAGGTTTTCTTTAGAATACATTTTACTATTGGTTCACTCTATGAACAACTAAGCTCAAGCAAAAATAAATCTGATTCTGCAAATTCCTGTCAAATTCATTGTCAACGCTGCAAATTGAATCAGCCTGATATATGTTCTTTAAATCATGCTTGAGCCAGTGAACAGCAATATCAGCCTGGAATTAAACATAGCAGTATGCACACATATTTCAAGTTATTTGTTAATATACTGTGACAGCTGAATTTGTTTTCCAGACCATATCAGAATTACATGCCACTATCAATCAGCTCAGGGGAGATATGAAGAAGTAAGTATCTTATACAAGTATCTTATACAACACAGGTTAAATAAAGCAATAATCACTGCCTTCCTTTTTCCGAAGGTTCAGGGTGAGCTATTAGTATAGTCGGATGGTCCATAGTCAGTCGTCCATCATCCACATTTACACTTAAACATCTTCTCAGAAACTACTGGTCAGAATAACACCAAATTTGATCTGTAGCATCCTCTATTAAGTTTGTTCAAATTGAGGCACTTGGTATTTTTGGGACCACTAGAGCTGAAAATAGAAAAACCTTTAAGCAACTTCTTCTCATGAACTGCTTGATGTATCTTCATCAAACTTGGTCTGTAGCATCATTATAAGGTCCTGTTTCAAGGTTGTTCAAATCGGGACACTAGGCCCCTTGTAGGGGCCGCTAGAGCTAAATTAGAAATACTTTTAAACCACTTCTTCTCATGAACGGTTTGAAGGATTTCCATCAAACTTGGTCTGTAGCATCTTTATATGGTCCTCTTCCAAATTTTTGGCAAATGGGGGCGCTTGGCCGCTTTCAGGGGCCGCTAGAACCAAAATTAGGAAATACTTTTAAACAACTTCTTCTCATGAACCGATGGAAAATCTTCTTCAAAGTTGGTCTATAGCATCATTATAAGGTCCTCTCTCCATTTTATTCATATGGGGGCACTTGGCCCCTTTTAAGGGCCGCTAGAACTAAAAATAGAAATGTCTTTAAAAGACTCATGAACCATGTAATGGATCATCAAATTTGATCTATAACATCATTATAAGGTCCCCTCCCAAATTTGTTCAAATAAGGGCACTTGGCCCCTTTTATGGGCCACTTGAGCCAAAATTAGAAAATACCTTTAAACGACTTCTTCTCATGAACCGCTGGAAGGGTCTTCTTCAAAATTGGTTTGTCCAGTTTGGGGTGTTTGGCCCCTTAAAGGGTCAGATGGTTACGGACCTTTTCAGGTGAGCGACTTAGGCCCTCTTGTTTTGTTTAATCTGTTATCAGAAGGTATTATTTAAGAAAAGACTTTATTAATCTTGAAACTTACCAACCTGTTTTTATAGCATTATATCTCTTTTGTTTCTTCATTTTTTGACGTGCAAATAGTCTGTGATCTCCAGCACGTTTGTGTATTGTCTCACTTCTGTAAAACAAAAACTGACTAAAGACAATTATTCTCCCATATTACTTGAAATTGATTTCATATCCCATGAGTTTATAGCCTGGTTAATAGATGGTAGAGCTTTGAATGATTACATTATATTGAGAGACATGTCACAGTAGTTCTCGTAATAGTGATCGTAAGTTTCTTAACTATCTCAGTATCTGAATGTTTCCAGCTTAGCTTAGATTTTGATCTATTCTGATTGAATAGCTTATGTTTCTGGTAGATTGTAACAGACATTCTATTTATCATCTATAGACAAAGAGAGTCATCAGACAATAAGTTGTCAGAGCTGGTCAGTAAATATGATGAAGAGAAGAAAATTTTGAAGAAACATTACAACTCCAATCTGTCTGTGAGTATAATAGCTTCTCTGTTACTGTTGGACATTTCCATTGCCGAGACAAAAGCCATTGATAACTTTAGGATAGTATGTAACATGTTTTAGCTATCTTTTATATGAAGACTAATAGCTTATCTCTGAATCCTTGTATTGTCCTCGCCTCTCATTTGGGCATTGTTCCAATCATGAACAAGTTATTATTAAGCTCGAAAATAATTGTCTGGACATATATTATCTGAAAATGCTTTGCTTCATTATACAGTACAAGGTAAAGAAATTGTATGTAGCAAAAAAACAACAATAAAATCTTATTACAAAGTCTGTAGCTGCCTTCCATAAATAAAACCTCTGCAAAATAAAATGCTCACAGATTGGCATTACTCAGACGTTTATTTGAAGCTAACAGTAATTATTGTATGCTGTGTTTTCTATAAAATTGTAGCAATTACATGAGGTAATGATTCAGGCTTTTCTAAACTAAAACTACAGTACCCCGCCGGGCAATCCTGACAAGTATATTGGTCATACATTTGTATATTGTAGTTTGTTGTTTTGTTGTAATCCTTAAGAGTTATTTTGGTAATCTGAAATCATTGAACCTTGAGACTGAAGATAGTTTAGTAATGTGAAGTCATTTGAACTTGAAACTGAAGATGGTTTGGGAATGTGAAGTCAGTTAAATTTGAGACTGAAGATAGTTTGGGAAAGTTAAGTCAGTTAAACTTGAGACTGAAGATGGTTTAATAATGTGAAGTCAGTTAAATTTGAGACAGAAGATAGTTTTGGAATGTGAAGTCAGTTAAATTTGAGACTGAAGATAATTTAGTAATGTGAAGTCATTTGAACTTGAGACAGAAGATAGTTTAGTAATATGAAGTCAGTTAAATTTGAGACTGATGATAGTTTAGCAATATGAAGTCAGTTAAATTTGAGACTGAAGATAGTTTAGTAATGTGAAGTCATTTGAACTTGAGACAGAAGATAGTTTAGTAATATGAAGTCAGTTAAATTTGAGACAGAAGACAGTTTGGTAATGTGAAGTCAGTTAAACTTGAGACTAAGATAGTTTAGTAATGTGAAGTCAGTTAAACTTTAGACTGAAGATAGTTTGGGAATGTGAAGTCAGTTAAATTTGAGACTGAAGATAGTTTAGGATTGTGAAGTCATTTGAACTTAAAACAGAAGATAGTTTAGTAATATGAAGTAAGTTAATTTTGAGACTGATGATAGTTTAGCAATATGAAGTCAGTTAGATTTGAGAAGGAAGATAGTTTAGTAATATGAAGTCAGTTAAATTTGAGACAGAAGATAGTTGAGTAATGTGAAGTCAGTTAAACTTGAGACAGAATATAGTTTGGTAATGTGAAGTCAGTTAAACTTGAGACTAAAGATAGCTTAGTAATGTGAAGTCATTTGAACTTGAGACAGGAGATAGTTTAGTAATATGAAGTCAGTTAAATTTGAGACTGAAGATAGTTTAGTAATGTGAAGTCAGTTAAACTTGAGACAGAAGATAGTTTAGTAATATGAAGTCAGTTAAATTTGAGACTGAAGATAGTTTAGTAATATGAAGTCAGTTAAATTTGAGACTGAAGATAGTTTAGTAATGTGAAGTCAGTTAAACTTGAGACAGAAGATAGTTTTGGAATGTGAAGTCAGTTAAATTTGAGACTGAAGATAGTTTGGGAATGTGAAGTCAGTCAAACTTGAGACAGAAGATGGTTTGGGAATTTGAAGTCAGTTAAATTTGAGACTGAAGATAGTTTGGGAATGTGAAGTCAGTCAGACTTGAGACTGAAGATCATGTGTAGTATTGATATCACTTCTGTCTCATAACAAAACTAATACCTTTTATTTTATGAGTACATTTTGTGTAATTTCTTCATTAGGAGAATGAAGTCAAATTTTCACAGGATATGTATGTGTTCAGGTTTAGTTTTTAACAATAAGTGATATAGCAATGGTGGCAACTTGTAATAGTGATCATATTGTCCAGTTCTTAGCGCAGTTCCACTGGAAATTACAGAGCCAGAAATCAAGCAGGCAGTTAGATGCTCTACCACTAAGCCACCAAGCCTTTTATAACCAAAACTACAATATGTTTTTTTTTTTGTTGGAAATCTTTTATATTTCATAGCAATAACTTAAAAGCTTTAGTTATTTGTGCCTTAGCATCTGTAGTACTTGCAGTGTAATGGCTAGTTAATTGTTTGTTCACTAGTAAGAGCAGTGTCAGAGAAATTCTTTTGTAACTCAGAATATTCCAAAATCTGTACGTATATCATACATTACTGTAGACCCAGATCAGAGATAGTAAGAGCAATGTAATGTTGATAATTTCAGACTGTACAGAAGGAGCTGGAATCTAAGTATACCAAGATTCGCCAGTTAGAGCGGCAACTTGACCAGCAGGAGACAGATCAAGACGAAAAGGTGCTTTTATCATCACTTATATACTGACCTTCTTTTGTCTAAACATAGATTGATAGATAGATATACATTTTTTTATACGACTTAAGAAAAGTATTTTGATCTGTGAGCCCTAGAAGGAAAAAGCACTTGCTTACACACTTGAAGTCTGAAATAAAAAAGTGGTGCATTTGATCTACAAGTTAAGAAATAAAAATAAATAACGCTTTGATGTGCGTGACAGTTACCTGAAAGGAAGGTAATTATATGTATAAAAAACAGTTTGAAATATTTTTTTGCCGCATTAGGCTTGTGTAATATTACGATAAATGACTGTACTGTATGGTTATTGTATATATTGCTGTTTTGTAGATAACCCATTTGAAGATGTCATTTGAAGAGAAGATGAGAGGATTAATGCCAAGCTCTATTAGAACGGTAATGTTTTGTCTTGTTTGCTGTTGTGATAGCACAGTAACATTTTGTCTTGTTCGCTGTTGTATTGGAATGGTAACATTTTGTCTTGTTCGCTGTTGTATTGGAACAGTAACTTTTTGTCTTGTTTGCTGTTGTATTGGAACGGTAATGTTTTGTCTTGTTTGCTGTTGTATTGGAACAGTAATGTTTTGTCTTGTTTGCTGTTGTATCAAAACGGTAATGTTTTGTCTTGTTTGCTGTTGTATCAGAATGGTAATGTTTTGTCTTGTTTGCTGTTGTATTAGGATGGTAACATTTTGTCTTGTTTGCTGTTGTATCAGAACGGTAACATTTTGTCTTGTTTGCTGTTGTATTAGAACGGTAATGTTTTATCTTGTTTGCTGTTGTGATAGCACGGTAACATTTTGTCTTGTTCGCTGTTGTATCAGAACAGTAATGTTTTGTCTTGTTTGCTGTTGTATTGGAACGGTAATGTTTTGTCTTGTTTGCTGTTGTATCGGAACGGTAATGTTTTGTCGTGTTTGCTTTTGTATCAGAACAGTAATGTTTAGTCTTGTTTGCTGTTGTATTAGAATGGTAACATTTTGTCTTGTTTGCTGCTGTACTAGACACGTAATGTTTTGTCTTGTTTGCTGTTGTGATAGCATGGTAACATTTTGACTTGTTCGCTGTTGTATCAGACGGTATGTTTTGTCTTGTTTGCTGTTGTATTGGAACGGTAATGTTTTGTCTTGTTTGCTGTTG